>NC_069501.1:58291869-58389369 GCF_027579735.1 Bombina bombina | reverse complement strand
TTGACTTTTTTTACAGTTCTTGATTTTTCTTAAACAACGGATTATACATCCTTAAACAAGCTACTAATAGCTGCACATACCACCTCCACCGGAAAGCCTTATACGTCCTGTGTAGTTTTGAAAAACCATCAGTGACATTGCCGCTCTTCGCAACCTTGCTGATCACACAGCTCTGTTATGGTCGCTTCTGAGCCGATCACTGGTCTGTTAAGGATGGTTTCATCTACACTTGTAAAGCTTGGAATCTACCATAGAATGCACGGTGTGTGATGTCATCTCCCCTGTTATGAGTGCTTGCTTGTTAATCCCAAGGATCCTGCTGTTTTTTGGGGCATTAGACATTTTTTTTCTCTTGCCTGTTACCTGTTAATTGCTCCATATAAGTTCCATTAGTTAGTGCTTGTGCTGTTCGTGTCTCCTCAAAGTTCATAAATGTAAAAACAATTGCATCTTTATCAGATATAAGCCTTTACATAAAGACTCTTTTGCCAACTACATGTTCGTTTCACCCCTACACACAAGGTGAAATGGGGCTTCGTCAGGGCTTGCTTTCCCATTACCTGTATTCAATTATGTAAGCCTATAGGCCCTGCCTATTTTTCTCTCCAAAACACCTTATTGTTAAAGGGACATAACCTTTGTATAGTTATCATATCATTTATTCTAGATGAGAAGCATTCGAGAGGGCATACAAGCTAGAATTCCATTACAAGCATTTGTGTGCTAAATTTTTACATACTATAAACCTGCAAAAACCATTAGAATATGTGCATATATCCTAGTATTACACAAAATTGACAAAATCCATTTCATCCTTAACCCTAAAGGTTTCATATATATAGTAAGCCCACAAGGTTCTTTAGCATATGTACATATGTCATAATGTTATACAAATCTGAAAAAACATTCATCATTTGACCCTGGTGGTTTCCTTATTTTGAGGTAGTGAACCTATCAACCTCCTTCTATAGGAGGACTTTGGCTAAGTCTCCTCCTTTGTTCATAAGCCCATGTGCATATATCATAATATTTTAAAAGGCTTGCAAAGTCATTTAATCATTTGACCCTAAAGATGACATATTTGCAATAGCATATGACATAGTATTACACAAAGCTGGCAAAATCCATCTTATCATTTAGTCCCAGAGGTTTCCTTGTTTAGAGGTAGTAAACCCATCTAGCCTCCTTCTGTAGGAGGGTTTTATCTATGGCTTCTCTTCTGTTTAGGGGGTCCCCTTTATCTATGGCTTCAAATGTCAACCCTTCTACATCATTTTTATGATTCATACAAAAGTGTCTAGCCACGTTAGTGTCATGATTATTGGTTATATCATCACGGTGCTCCTGTATCCTATCCTTCAACAAACGTTTGGTTTTTCCAATGTAAAACACCGAACAGGAACAGTGGAGGAGATAAACAACCCCTACAGAAACACAGTTCATAAAAATCTGATTTCAAAGTTTTTTGGTCCATTTCCCCTAATGGACCAATAAACTTTGAAATCCATACGGAGCTTGATAAATATGCCCCATAGACTTAATATTGGAGATACAGAATAGTTTATCTAAGAAACCAATGCATTGATTTGTTTGAAACTTGATATATGAATATGTTGTGTGGTGAGTTCTGCGGTTACATTGGGTGAAAATGTGTGTGATTAATAGTTTTGGAGATAATTCAAGTTATTTTAAACTACAATTCAAGATGGAGCCATAAGCACATTTTTGCACATGTATGTATTAATACTTTTGAAAAACACTGATTATGTGTGCCTGGTAAATGTGAGGCGAGAGTGGGGTTTTAGAAGAAATTCAAGTTTTGAAATTCTCATATATTAATATTAAAATGTGCTTCGTTATCTAAGTGATCTCTTGTGATTGGCTGACAAGATGTGTTCAGCTAGCTTTCAGTAGTGAAATGCTGTTCCTTCAGCAATGGATAAAAAAAGAATGAAGCAAATTTGATAATAGAAGTATATTGTAAAGTTGTTTAAAATTGTATGTTCTATCTGAATCATAAAAGAAAATATTTGAGTTTACTATCCCTTTAAGTAAACAGGGGTATTAGAAGAAAATCCTATTGACATAATATTGGAGATACAGAATAATGTATCTGAGAATCGGCTGCATGGATTTTTTTTAAACTTGATATTTGAAAAGATCATGTTGTGAGGGTCTACCTTTAAATTGGTTGAAAATGTGTATGATTAGTAGTTTTTGAGATATTTTGAGTTATTGTAAACTAAAATTCAAGATGGCGCCATAAACACATTTTTGCCTTTTCATGTTTTATTGCTTTTGTAAACGATCTTATCTGTTATTAACTCATGGATAAATAACTGGATACAAGATAGGGAGCAATAAGTAGTAGTGAATGGGTCATACTCAGATTGGACAAAGGTAATCAGTGGAGTCCCCAAGGGATCAGTACTGGGCTCTGTTCATTTTAATATTTTTATTAATGACTTGGAGCAAGGATTAAATAGCTATAACTTTATTTTTGCAGATGATACTAAGTTAAGTAAGGTCATTAGGTCAGAGCAGGATGAACTTTTATTACAAAGGAATCTGCAAAAAATTAGTAAGTAAGTAAAAGTAAGCAGGCAATGTATTATTTAAATGGGACAAGACTTAGCCAAACAGAGGAGGAAAGGGATTTGGGAGTAGTTATAGCTAAAGATGAGTGCACAATGCAGGGCAGCGGCTTTAAAGACTAATAAGATACTAGCATGTATTAAAAGAGGCATTGATTCAAGGGAGGAAAGCATAATTCGGTGACTATATAAATCCCTGGTAAGGCCTCACCTTGAGTATGGAGTGCAGTTCTGGGGACCGATCACAAAAAAGGATATTGCAGAACTATAAAAAGTTCAGAGAAAGGCCACAAAGCTAATACATGGAATGGAGAATTAAAGCTATGAGGAGAGGCTAGCCAAACCGGGTCTGTTTTCTCTAGAAAAAAAGGCACTTGAGAGGTGACATGATTACTTTATATAAATATATTCAAGGCCCATATACAGAGATGGCAGAAGCTCTCGCCTAGATTTAGAGTTCTGCGTTAGCCATCCAAACCAGCATTAGGGGGTCCTAACGCTGGTTTTGGCTGCCCGCTGGTATTTAGAGTCAGTCAAGAAAGGGTCTTTTCCATACCGCAGATCCCCTTACGTCAATTGCGTATCCTATCTTTTCAATGGGATCTTTCTAACGCTGGTATTTAGAGTCTTGGCTGAAGTGAGCATTAGAACTCTAAGACAAGACTCCAGCTGCAGAAAAAAGTCAGGAGTTAAGAGCTTTATGGGCTAACGCCGGTTCATAAAGGTCTTAACTACTGTGCTCTAAAGTACACTACCCATAAACTACCTATGTACCCCTAAACCAAGGCCCCCCCACATCACCGCCACTCTAATAAAAAAATGTAACCCCTAATCTGCCGACCGCACACCGCTGCCACCTACATTATACCTATAAACCCCTAATCTGCTGCCCCTAACATCGCAGACACCTATATAATATTTATTAACCCCTAATCTGCCCCCCCCAACGTCACCGCTACCTTACCTATACTTTTTAACCCCTAATCTGCCGACCGGACCTCGCCGCCACTATAATAAATGTATTAACCCCTAAACCGCCTCACTCCCGCCTCAAAAACCCTATAATAAATAGTATTAACCCCTAATCTGCCCTCCCTAACATCGCTGACACCTAACTTCAAGTATTAACCCCTAATCTGCCGACCGGACCTCACTGCTACTATAATAAATGTATTAGCCCTAAAGCTAAGTCTAACCCTAACCCTAACCCCCCCTAAGTTAAATATAATTTAAATCTAATGAAATAAAATAAATCTTATTAAATAAATTATTCCTATTTAAAGCTAAATACTTACCTATAAAATAAACCCTAATATAGCTACAATATAAATAATAATTACATTGTAGCTATTTTAGGATTAATATTTATTTTACAGGCAACTTTGTATTTATTTTAACCAGGTACAATAGCTATTAAATAGTTAAGAACTATTTAATAGTTACCTAGTTAAAATAATTACAAAATTACCAGTAAAATAAATCCTAACCTAAGTTACAATTAAACCTAACACTACACTATCAATAAATTAATTAAATAAACTACCTACAATTATCTACAATTAAATCAACTAAACTAAATTACAAAAACAAACAAACACTAAATTACAAAAAAACCCACTAAATTACAAAAAATAAAAAAAGATTACAAGAATTTTAAACTAATTACACCTACTCTAAGCCCCCTAAAAAAATAACAAAGCCCCCCAAAATAAAAAAATGCCCTACCCTATTCTAAAATAAAAAGTTTACAGCTCGGGGGGCGGAGTCTGGCCACGCAGGCGAATGGCGGTGTTCTGAGTGAGCTCCTCAACCCTCAGTTGATACTGGGAATAATTATGGAATAGTGCACCCTCAAACAACACCCAAAGGGAGGTAAAACTTATTAACACTTACTCCCCACCGCACCTGCTACAAGAAAAAAGCTGGAGGCTATACCGGAGCAACTCTGAACCGGAGTGATTGGAAGCGGCTGTATTATTGCGCCTGAGTCGCGCAGATGGGCCTGGAAAACACACGAGCTGGCAAATCCTCAGCACCGCGTATTTAACAAGGCAGTGGATCTGGAGAAACATCGATCTCACACTCTCTAGCGGTGACGGAACCGGGAGGCCCGACAAGTATTCTGAGCCGCGGGTAAGATAACAGCCCCGCCCGTCACTTAACTCCTGTACAAAGGCAAATAGGCCTAGCTGCGCTACACGCTGCATCCTGTCTTTCATGATTTTCTTAACCGGAGGCTGGGTCTAGGATAGTTATCCTCAGGTAACTCGCTGGGCACGGACTAAGCTAGACTGACTCGGCGGGGGGCCACTCTTAGCCCCAAGTGCCCAGCCGGTCTCGCTACAATATACTTACAAGGGCCTAAAGACAAAGAGACTCAGCATCAAAAAGATACCATCACTGGCGAACACTAGCACAGGCCAGTAACCTAACTAACTACAAGTTGGAAGCCTGACTTAGAAATTTAATACATTTAATACCCCTATTGGAAAAGGACCTGTATTTCAGTGACTATATATTTAGCAGCTCCAAGGGGCACAGCACAGTATCTTTTTTCTTGTTTGCCACAACAATAGACTCACTCAGCATTAAAGCCACGGCAGACCAGCCTGAACAACAAACAGAGGGGAGGGTTGGAGAAAGGAGGAGGAAAGATAAAAGAAAGGTAACCTGAACTCTCTTGCTAATCAGCCATTAACACTTTCTCCCCTACCTGGGCCCTGCAACCTTAGAAAAACAGATACCCATTAACTAAGCACCCCCTGATGGTTTGCATATAGCAATCTCCTATACATTTACACTGGGTGCCCTGAGGTATGCCTTGTAAAAAGCAGAACAAATCAGACAAAAGTACACCAGTGCGCACTCTCAACAAGTACCTCAAGCAGGTGGAACACCCTGCTCCCTTACCATCAGGAACAATGGAGGCAGACCCGACAGAACATACTGAAATTTCCCATGCACCTGAGCCCCAAGCCAGGAATCTAATTACAAAAGAAGATCTTCGACTCCTGTCTTCTAAAGAGGACATTAAAAATGCTGTGCAAGAAATGCGAAACCTCTTTAATGACTTAAGGAAAGATATACACGCCCTAGATACCAGGGTTACAAAGGTAGAAGCCTCACAAACAGCACACTCAGCAACTCTACAATCGCTACATACAGAAGTACAGGACCACACAGAGCTAATCCAACAGATGTCAGATAAGATAGAAGACCTCGATAATAGAGGCCGCAGGAACAACCTGCGTATCAGAGGGGTCTCTGAAACCGTCCATCCCCCGGCTCTGGAAGGATATCTACAAAGTTTGTTCAGGACATTAAGGGACTCACCATCCTCCCCAGAAATGGCGCTTGAAAGTGCACATAGAGCGCTCAGGGCTAAACCTCCACCCAAGGCCCCCCCTAGAGACATTATTGTCCGGTTCTTGAGATTCAAGGACAAGGAAGAGATCCTTAGATGTGCACGCTCCAAACAACCCATTTTGCATGCGGGTGAAGAATTGCAGATATTTTCTGATCTGTCTCCCACTACCCTCCAAAAGAGGAGGGAATTAGGTCATATCACAGCCAAACTGAGAGCACACAAAATCCAATACCGGTGGGGCTTCCCGGTCTCACTCGTGGCTACCCACCAAAACAAGTCAGCAATATACAGACCTGGAGCAGACACTCAAGCCTTCTACGCAGACCTCTCAATCGGAGAGGACTGATATCAAGTTGAGGCCCTCTTCAGATGACACTCTCCCTGCTAGCACAAGCAGGGTTATAACTGAGGAGGCTGCAGCTTAGACAAGACACTAACTTTTGCCTTCGAACTCTCTGCATACGTATCCTTTTATTATCCTGGCAGTGGGTGTGAGAGAAGTCATGCTGTGAAACGCATCCTTCTCACGAGCACCACTTGTGAATACTGGACTTGAGGCCTGCCCCTTTTAGGAGCCTTCTTGTCACAGGGCACTGGACAGAGGGGCACAGCGTATACCTTCAAGAACTGTAAAGTAAAAATAATGAGCAAGATATATCTTCTAACCTTAATAGCAAGTTAACTACATGTTTAGTTTACAGTTGAAATACTGTTTTGTAATCTTTCTCTTTAGAGTTTGACACTATTTTTACATAGCAAGTCATACGGTTACAACCGCTAACTAGAGTCGCACACACAGCATGCCTAATTTTTGCTTATCTCACAAACAGGGATGGTCACCAAAATTACATGTACGCTCCTGCCTCAAAATGTTCCTCCTACCCTACTGTTATCTCAAACCTCTAGCCCCATCTTGATATAAAGGAGTCCCCATATACTACACTTGTCCCCCTCTGTCCCTTCCTTATCCCTTCCCTCCCTGACCCCCCCTCCCATACTAACTCTCTACCTCCTCTCTCCCCCCCTTCCCACTCCCCATTTCAAACTCCCCCCTTAAACTAATTTCCCTCACTCGGGCTCTTTTCCCTTATACCCTATTGTACAACATGACAAAAATAGTAGATGAGATCCAAGTAGTAACCCCAAAAGTAAGGGAACTGTTTGTTCAGCATAAAACTGGAATGTTGTGTTATGTTTTTTCTACTCCTTAATGCACATCGCTATATTCACCTAGCAGGTTAATTAACTGTGCATGCTGTTTGAGGTGACACACTTTGTACATCTAATTTTCCTACACCATACAAACTAGGGACCGTTTCAGAGTTAATCATGTTTGTTTCAGTCTAACGCAGTCCCTTCTTCCCAATCCTTGTCTCAGATGGGATACCCCTAAGTTGGTGCTATAGAATCCTTCTATCCTGCATTAGCTTACATTCGTTCCAGCCATCTCCCCCTCCTTCCTGACCTCCCCCCCCCATACTAACCCTCAACCTCCCTCACACCCCCCTCTTCCCCACATCCTCCTACTAACCTCCTCCATTTTGGTTCTAATAGTTTCACTAGTAAACAATGCACTGTGCCATTATTCATAACTATCTTGGGCCTGGGGCATGACTGCCCACAGAATCCCAAGAACTTTTTGTATAATTCTACTCAGTATCTAACTGAGGGTTACTACCCTGATTGAATTTTGTTTGTTGTTATATTTCAATTGTTTCATACTTGAAAATTTTGATATCTTGATTCACATTTTGTATATTGTCTGTATTGATCCGTACACCTAGTTCTTTTTCCGGCCATATCTCTCCTCTAAACCCTCCAGCGCCTCTTACGCTACTTCCTCTTTCTTTTCTCCCTTTTCTCTTTCTCTGCCCCTCTCTACCTCATCCCCCCCCCTTTTTTTTTTTTTTTTCAGAATGAGTCAGCGGCATAGCAAATTCGGCTCCCATGGCCTTACCATGACAACAATCAATGCCAGAGGACTTAACAATCCCGGTAAGAGATCCATTGCATTTAGAGCCCTTAAAAACTCATACAGCCACGTGCTTTTCTTCCAAGAAACGCACTTTCGCAAGGGAAGGGAGCCGAAATGGTTTAATGCGCAATACCCCACCGCTATTTTTGCATCAGGCCCCACAAAGAAGGGCGGAGTGGGTGTATTGATACACCATACTCTGCCCCTAAAAATTGAGCATGTCGAGAGGGACCCAGAAGGTAGATACCTAATAATAACGGGTTTACTATATGAACACCCAATTACCCTAGCCACCCTCTATAGCCCAAACACAGACCAACATCTATTTATAACCAAAATCTCAAAGCTTCTACTAGATCTCGCGAGGGACCCGGTGTTTCTATCTGGAGACTTTAACTTGACGATGGACGCTCAGTTAGACACATCCAATGGTGCAGCTAGTACCTCTCCTAAAATAATTAAATCAGTTAAATCCACGATCTCGAGTCTCCGACTCCATGATGTATGGAGAACAGTACACACATCCAGCAAGGACTTTACATGTTACTCAGCACCTCATAACAAATACTCCCGTATTGATTACTTCTTTACTGACCCCTCAGGGCTTGATATGGTCACCTCATGCTCAATTGGCCCCATTACATGGTCAGACCACGCCCCAGTGATCTGTTCTATCTTATGGCCAGACCTCCCACCGACATCGTACATTTGGAGACTAGACGAGACCTTACTGAATGACCCTATAATCAGATCTGACATACAGAATTCCCTAGACGATTACTTATCACACAACGACCCCTCACAGACCTCACTCATACATTTTTGGGAGGCGCATAAATGTGTCATCCGAGGAGAACTCCTCAAGCATAGAGCACGCCTTAACAAACAACATAGACTAAAGCACACCCAATTCCTACAAACTATAACACAACTTGAAGAAATACATAAGAAAAATCCACTAGATACTGATACTAAGGGAGCACTCGAAGTAGCGAGAAAGGAACTTAATGCACTGCTGCTGGGGGCCTACCAACGAAAGATGTTAGCTGTTAAACAGCAATACTTTGAGGGAGGCAATAAACCGGGCAGGCTTCTGGCCAGAGCTGTTCGTAGAAAACAACTTAAAGCTCATGTGCACGTAATACACAACTCAGACGGTATGACCCTGAAAGGGAATAAACAAATTGCAAACTCCTTCCACTCTTACTACAAAGCGCTGTATAATATAACGCAGGCAGCACCCTCTCATGACCACCTGGTAGATTTATCTTCTAAAATAACCAAGATAGACCAATACTTGGATAAGCTTTCCCTCCCGCGCTTAGATCACTCACAGAGAGACAGCCTAGATGCTCCCATCTCTGTAGAAGATATCACAGGAGCCATTAAAGACCTCCCAAGCGGGAAAAGCCCAGGCCCGGACGGATTCTCGCTTAAATATTACAAGACCTTCTCTGAGACTCTGAGCCCACTGCTGCTTACTCTTTTTAACAACCTGGTTGAAAACCCATCCTTGGCCAGCTCAATGCTTGAGGCCCACATCACGGTCATTCCGAAACCGGGCAGGCCCCCCACTTCCCCAGCCAATTTTAGACCTATATCGCTTCTCAATCTGGACGTTAAGATCCTCGCTAAAATCCTTGTCTACCGTCTAAATAAATTCCTCCCAAGCCTCATCTCAACAGACCAGGTAGGCTTCATGCCTGGTAGAGAAGCGCGAGATAACACTAATAAGGTTATCCAGTTAATAAACCACGCGCAAGTGGTGGGGACACCTCTGATTCTCTTTGCAACTGACGCAGAGAAGGCCTTCGACCGGGTCGATTGGCTCTTCCTGCGTCAGACCATGAAAGCGATGAACTTTGGAACCCCGTTCCTCAATATGACCTTTGCCCTATACTCAGCCCCTAACGCTAGGGTCAGAGTGAACGGCACTTTATCAGAGACCTTCTCAATAACAAACAGGACGCGACAGGGGTGTCCCCTCTCCCCTTTACTCTTTGCCCTTTCAATTGAAGCCTTGGCTCAAAAGATTAGAAATAACCCTAAAATTGAGGGGATAAAAGTTGGCGATTCTGAATACAAACAAGCGTTATACGCGGACGACGTCTTATACACCCTCACAAATGTCAGGGAATCAATCCCTGCCTTGCTGAGGGATATTGGGGAGTACAGGGAACTCTCAAACTTCCACCTTAACATAACCAAGTCAGAGCTTCTTAACATAAATGCACCCCCTGAACACATTTACCCCCTTGTGGCAGAATACGGGATCCCTATAGCGGCCTCCAAGCTGAAGTACTTGGGCATCTACCTTTCGGCAAATCTGTCAGATCTTTTTAAAAATAACTATATATCGATCCAGAAGGATATTACTGACGACTTGTCTTCTTGGAGGAACAAGTCCCTTTCCTGGTTGGGAAAAATAGGCTTAATCAAGATGAACGTATTACCACGCTTACTATATATTATACAAACTGTCCCTATTCATCTTCCCCCCGACTTTCTACCTCAACTACAGAGAACTATAGAGCAGTTCATTTGGACGGGGGTTAAACCGAGAATACCTAGGAGAACTTTGTACCTCCCTCGACACAAGGGGGGACTGGGTTTCCCTGATCTAAACTTGTATAGGAAGGCTATTATCTTGCAAAGGCTGGTTGAGTGGTCACACAATTCTCCACAGAAGCAATGGGTTAGATTGGATGGCCAGATCCTCTCCACAAATAATGTGGGGACCCTCGCATGGATACCGGCATCTAGGCGCCCCAAAACCTTGTTGCAATACCATCTGACGATGGAAACCCTACATGAATGGGACAGGATACTTGCTACCAGTACACATATGTCCACCCCTTTCTCCCCAATGATACCTATCATAGATAATCCTGAGTTACCATATTATGACTTAAGTAAGAGCCTAAGGTCTCAATACAGTCTGAGAGAGGGAATTCTGCACTTTGCGTTAGAGGGGGGAAAGCTACGAACTCAACAAGATATGCGTGAACGGTACGGGACTATCTTTCAGTCTTGGTTGAGGTGTCACCAATTAAATCATTTTCTAACACACCATAAACATAAAACTGACTTCATCAGAGATCTGACTCCCTTTGAGACACTATGTGTAGGAATGGTCCAACCCAGGAGATTGATTTCTAAAATTTATAAACTACTTCTTATGCCACCAGATCTACAATTGCCATCGCACATTAGGACTTGGACTAGGGAATTAAATAGTACCATAGAAGAGGGGGACTGGCTTAAATCATTCAAGCTGACACAGCTCTCCTCTGTTTCTGCCAAGATACAGGAAATACAACTTAAGCTCCTGACCAGATGGTACTATACCCCAGCACGACTACACCTACTCTTCCCGGCAGCTAGCTCCGCTTGCTGGAGGGGTTGTGGAGGCCCTGGCACCCTTCTGCACATTTGGTGGGAATGCCCTAGCCTAACAAGCTTCTGGATAGGGGTATTCCGGGAAATGACACTTACACTAAACATTGATATACCAAACACTCCCAAGACGCTGCTTTTTCTGCACCTCCCAGACACCAAAACCGGGCATACCCGGGCCCTTCTCTTGATCATGCTCACAGGAGCCAAGAGGCTTATACCGAAACTTTGGAAATCTAGTGTAGTCCCCTCTCTATCTGATTGGCGCGCCTCAGACAATGACCTCTTATTAATGGAAAAACTGCATTATCTAAAAAGTGACCAGATGGCCATGTACGAGCTAATGCTGGCCACTTGGAGCCCCTCACCCCCTGGTAACACATGAACACTGCCTGCCAGGGCCACTTTCAGAACCTTTAGAAATATAGCTGAATTTTCTTTTTTTTCTTTTTTTTTTCTTCTTCCCCTCTCTACCCTTCACAATGTCTGTCTCTTTCCCTCTTTACCTCCATCCTCCCTCTTCTTAATCGGTGTACTTATGATGTATCAGATAGTAACACATACTTCTTTACATACTAGCATCCCTTCCCTCTCCTTCAAGAAGAGGGAACATGATGATGTTTATTTCTATAGCGCTAAAAATTATTAAAATGTCAAGCTTTATTGCTTTTTCTTTTTATCGCATAAGAAACAGAATATTCACGGACTTTCTTGTTGCTGAGCCACGGACATGGGGACTCATCAGCCTAGGCTCATTATTTATAATACAACACGCATTCTCACCCTAGGTGGATCTTGATCCTAGATGTTTTCAAATTTCATGTCAATATAACTCCCTGGTTATTGTACTTAATCTGTTTCTGTAACATTGTTATTTGAGATTAATAAAGCTTTAAAAAAAAAAAAAAAGTTTACAGCTCTTTTACCTTACCAGCCCTTAAAAGGGCCTTTTGTGGGGCATGCCCCAAAGAAAACAGCTCTTTTGCCTGTAAAAAAATACAATACCCCCCAACATTACAACCCACCACCCACATACCCCTAATCTAACCCAAACCCCCTTAAAAACCCTAGCACTAAGCCCCTGAAGATCTCCCTACCTTATCTTCACCACGCCGGGTATCACCGATCCATCCAGAAGAGGGTCCGATGTCTTCATCCTATCCAGCAAGAAGAGGACATCTGGACCGGCAAACATCTTCATCCAAGCGGCATCTTCTATCTTCATCCATCTGACGAGGAGTGGCTCCATCTTCAAGACCTCCGGCGCGGAACATCCTCTTCTCCCGACAACTAGACGACGAATGAAGGTTCCTTTAAGGGACGTCATCCAAGATGGCATCCCTCGAATTCTGATTGGCTGATAGGATTCTATCAGCCAATCTGAATTAAGGTAGGAAAAATCTGATTGGCTGATTTAACAGATATATAGAGGAATATCTATTTAGAAATACATAGAACATATTCTGCTATATGCAGATAATTGGAATGTAAAATGTTTACAGTAAATACACAGTATAACACTTTATTCAATATGAATATTGCATAAAAATGCTTTTACAAGTTTTTATCTACTTGACTGCAAAGGGCTGCAATGCATTTCTATATATATATCTATATGTGTGCACATATGTACTGTATTTATGTGTGTATGTATTTGTATATATGTCTTTACATACATAAATACACTTATAAATACAT
Source organism: Bombina bombina (assembly GCF_027579735.1). Lineage (NCBI taxonomy): Eukaryota > Metazoa > Chordata > Amphibia > Anura > Bombinatoridae > Bombina > Bombina bombina. Next base: position 58,376,339 of record NC_069501.1, on the reverse strand, counting down.
AAATACATAGGTACACACATATAGACATATATCTATACATACATATCCATCTTTAGCCATGTATATATATATATATATATATATATATATATATATATATATATATATATATATATATATATATATATATGAAGCCTTTTTGCCTGCCTTTTTTTCTAACACCTGAGACCTCATATCTTATAACTTTTATGTGCATTATTTTTTTATTCTTTTTTAATAGATGGTGTTATTTTAAAGTGTAACGGTATTTTGTAATGTATTTTTGGTGTCTTTGGTACAACTTTTTTTATTTTGCGAAACAATTAACCAGAGCTCTGAGGACGCGGTAATCATTGTAGTGTAAATCTAAATTTCACACAAGTGATTGCATTTATTTTCAACTTGTTATACCAGCGGTAAACTGATAGAGTGCAAACACCCATGATAAACCCCTTATCGATCGCACGTAACTGTTAGCGCTCAACTTATAATCTGGCCTATAGTCGGTATTTGTGATATTCCTGATAGAAAACAGGTTAAAGGTATGTTAAATATCTTTTTCATTGTTACTATCTCTAAACAGTGGTATATTGCTAATAGAAATGACTGCAAAGTTATTATTTTTATTGATTTTTTATTTTATTTATTTAAAATGTACTTGTGAAGTGTTCATTATTTCCTGCTGTAGATGCACAATAAGTATTAAACTTATACTTGAAGGATCCATGAAGATCAATCTAAAAAATATGTGCAATGAGATGAGTTGTATTGGTAAAAAGTGAATAGGAAACAGAAAAAAACAAAAATAGAATGATATCTATGCAGTACTGTACAAGGTTCATACATCCAGTAGTCAGTACAAACAATAAGAGCATCAAATGTATCACTATACAATAAGCAAAAGTGGAAAAGTATTTTCATACCTCACATCCATGTGCCTGTGACCTCTCCATAGCTCTCAGTGCAGGTGCTGTGCTCTCGGTAGGAGCTGATGACGTCACCCCTGTGTGATCCAACGTGTGAAGATGAGGTCACAGCCCAAGAACAAATTAAACACCGGGTAACTTTATCTTAATGCTGGACGCCATCAAATAGGCAGCAGTTCACAGGAAATAGATGTGGTCGGCAGAGATAGTAATTAAAAAATCAACTTTATTATAAATCCTTAAAAATACATAGTTAATGCAAAAACAGAGGCTAAAATAGATATTTCACATGAATAGGTGTCAGCCGTCGGCATCTGACGCATTTTGGCCTAAGTCGTAATCGTAGACATTGCCTTAACTCAAACACCTATGATTTATATGCATTCTCATTAACTCCTTAATAAACTTAAAGGGACAGTCAAGTCCAAAATAAACTTTAATTTAAACAGCTTTCCAATGTACTTTTATCATCAATTTTGCTTTGTTTTCTTGGTATTCTTAGCTGAAAGCTAAATCTAGGTATACTCATATGCTAATTTCTTAGACCTTGAAGGCCACCTCTAATCTGAATGTATTTTGACCACTAGAGGGCATTAGTTCATGTGTGTCACATAGATAACATTAAGCTCACGCACGTGAAGTTACCTAGGAGACAGCACTGATTGGCTAAAATGCAAGTCTGTCAAAAGAACTGAAATAGAGCGCAGTCTGCAGAGGCTTAGATACAATGTAATAACAGAGGTAAAACGTGTATTATTATAACTGTGTTGTTTATGCAAAACTGGGGAATGGGTAATAAAGGGATTATCTATCTTTTTAAATAGCAAAAATTCTGGTGTTCACTGTCCCTTTAACAGAAATCACTCAAATACTTTGAACAGGTATCTGTTTCCTATCAATACATTATTTGGCAGTTGCCTGACATATAGATCATGATTAATGGCCTTAAAGGGACATGAAACCCAAATAATTTATTTCAAGATTTAGGTAGAACATACAATTTTAAACATCTTTCCAGTTTCTATTATCAAATTTGCTTCATTCTCTTGGTATGCTTTGTTGAAGGAGCAGCAATGCACAACTGGTTTCTAACTGAACACATTGGGTGAGCCAATGACAATCGGTATATATATATGCAGCCACCAATCATGCTAGAACCTAGGTTCTTTGCTGCTACTGAGATTTCCTAGATAAAGATTTCAACAAAGGATAACAGGAGAAGAAAGCAAATTAAATAATAGAAGTAAATTGGAAAGTTGTTTAAAATTGTATGATCTGTCTAAATCATGAAAGAAAAAATTGGGGTTTCAAGTCCATTTAATAAAGTTCACTATGTATACATCATACAACTACATCATGAATGCAATAATAAAGAAATTAATTTTATATTTAAATGTACAACTTCCCCATGTAAACATATAAATAAATACATGTATACATATAAATAAATACATGTATACATATAAATACATAAACATATAAATAAATACATGTATATATATAAATACATAAACATATAAATACATACATGTATACATATAAATACATAAACATATAAATAAATACATGTATACATATAAATACATAAACATATAAATAAATACATGTATACATATATCTTCCTATGTTTAAAACATGCTAGATGGAAAAAATCACTCAAATACAATAAAACTGTTTATGCTTTCTATCCGTTATTATTTTTAGTAGGTAGCTATATAATGCCATTGTATACAGTGTTTTGAAAACACATCCAAAACAATGTGTTTAAAATATATTTAAAAACACTGCGCTGCATAGTTTGTGTGTATCAAAGTTAGTATAAACTATGTATATATAATGTATAATAAATGGATCTCTCAATGGAGTTTTATGAGAAGACTTGCAAGCTGGGTCATATAGAGACACCATAGATGGTAAAGTAAAACATGGCAATAGGGAGTATATTTAATAATGTCCGTTGAAGGGTACAAAGTACTGAAGCTACATTTAAACAGTTGCAAGGAAGAGGAAGTAGTAATTAGCAATAATTAATGATATCAAATTGTGAGTTATAACCTTGTGGTAGCAGGGTTTGTAACTTGTGTATCCAGATCACTTCTCGTCTGACTATAAGGGCATCCCTATCCCCTTCCCTTGAGGGTTTGAAAAAGAGCAACAGATAATACATTTTTTGCATGTTTAATGATGAGATTTGTAGCTAAAGTGCAGCAGTTGTCTTTATTCCTGATATTGCCCCTATGTTCTCTGGTGCGTGTTCTGACCTCTTTAGTCGTCATACCTACGTATTGCAATTTGCAAACTGTACACCATATTAGGTAGACCACATGAGAGGTGGAACAATTTATACAACTTAGGATTACAAAAGTAGCTCCAGTAGTTTTGGAGGTGAACTTTTTAGTAAGTACTAAATAGTCACATGATTTACACCTTTGGCTATAGGATTTGTATGTCCCTTTACCTTCTAGCCAAGAACTAGTAGTCTTAAGCTTTCTTAGTTCACTTGGTGATATTTGATTACTTATGGTCATATTTCTCCTGTAGGCAAAAAGAAAGCCATCTTTAATAAATGGTTTTAATGCTGGATCTGCTCGCATAATAGGAAAATAACTGTGAATAATGGCACACACCTGATGATATTGGGTGCTGTAATCAGTGAGAAAAGTAACTGGTTATCCCTTTTCGCTCTTTTGGTTGAATCACTAAGCAATTTTTTCCGCAGTAACAGGTTTACCTCAACACTAGCTTTTTTGATGACATGCCTAGAAGAGCCCCTATCCTTTAATCTTTTATTCAAACTGATTTTTTCTGATAAATTGGCTTTTTGCTACAACTTTCAAAACGTGCTTCAGATGACAACTCCTAGCATGTAGGAGCGTGTTTCTGAAAAATTGGCTTTCTGTATATTGTCGAGTCTATCATTTTTGTTTTTACATCACCCGTGATTACCAGATCTAGGAAGCAAATGGTCTTTTGTTGAAACTCAAAAGTGAATGACAGACCTATTTCATTGGTGTTCAGAAATTTTACAAAATCGGCGGTGAAAGCCAGATGAACAGGAGATCATCAATGAATCTCCTGTACATCCGGATATATGGCCTATAGGGATTTCCCCCACCAAACACGTGGTACAGTACCTACCATCCCATAAAAAGATTGGTGTAAGATAAATGACAGACCTATTTCTGTCCCACGTGTCTGGAGGTAGAAGGAATATTTAAATCTGAAGTAGTTTTTACTCAAGAAAATGTTAAGTACACGCAGGATAAATTGCTGTAACTCATCAGTGTACTCTGTATAGTTCTCAATGAATAATTGAATAGCCTTTAGGCCCTCACTGTGTGTTATGGAAGAGTATAGAGCCATCACATCTATTGTTAGCCAATTACATGATTTATCCCATGTTTATCGCTCATCGCTCAACAAGGTGAGAAGATGTTTGGTGTCACGTAAATGGCTAAACAATGATGGTACTAGGGGTTGTAGTACAGCATCTAACCATTCAGACATGGGTTGTAAAATAGAATCTATGCCTGAGACAATGGATCTCCCCTTCACGTTCTCCAAGGACTTGTGTAAATTGGGAAGGTGATGAAAAATAGGTGTTACTGGGTTTTCTACTGTTATATAGGATGCTTGTGTGAGTCTATATATCCATTCTCTACAGCCTCGTCAATTATTGAAGATGCCCTAGATGTTATAGAGAGTATAGGATCCCTCTTTAGTTTGGAATATGTTAGTGTATCATTTAGTTGTCTGTATGCCTCCCTGATATAAGCCTATCAATTTATAACGACAATGCTTCCCCCTTTGTCAAATTGCTTGACTACAATGTCATTACATGAGCTCAATTGTTTCAATGCTATTCTTTGTCTGTAGTTAAGATTCGGGGCTGAACATTTGTGTGATTGTGCTAAGGTACTGAGAGACATTGTCTATGATTACGGCTTACTCTGAAAGGCGTCGGACGCCGACGGCTGACACCTGTTCATATGAAATTTTAATTGTATCCTCCGTTTTTTTTGTATTAACTATGCATTTTTATGGATTATAATAAAGTTAATTTTTAATCACTATTGCTGCCGACCACATCTATTTCCTGTAAAAAGTACATAGACTGGTTAACAAGAAATTAAATTCAATTTTCATAGATAAAAGGTATTAGCTAACATAAGTTTTACATTTATAAGTTTTCAGAATAATAGAGTCATCTGGATAAAAAATAACTAAAAATTGTGGAAGAAAAGTAGATTTTTTTATTTTGTTTACAAAATATTTTATCTTTTTGTTGGTAGATTTATTTAAAACATTTTTTTTAGAAACACAGCATGGTAAGTATAAAAAAAATTAATGATAAGTTTGGTTTAAATACTTTTTTCAAAAACTAAAAAAAATAGGAATTGAATTGGAAGCTTACGTTAATGCCTAGAGTTTAAGTTGCTAATCAAGCATTAAAAAGCAAGGCAATACCCAAACTGCACCCGCCCTGGGTGCTTTGCATGACATCATCAATGACATCTCTGATTACAGCATTGTTGATAACATCATCAATGGCATCAATAGTGACATCACCTATGACATCATAAATGGCATCAGTAGTGACATAACCCATGAAATCATCCTGCAGATCAGAGAAATTTTTTTTTTTTTTTTTAAATAATCAATGACCTGGAAGAGGAAGCTGCTGATGATTATTCTCGACTTTAATCAGAAATATTAGCCAGGATAGGGTTGAAGGCTACTGTCAGAGTCCAACGTTTTTAAAATTGTAGATTCAATGAAGGAAAAGCTCAGAGGTGTCAGATGTTTGACTTAACACATCTGGCATGGAAATGACTGAAGCCAGAGTCCCAAAGTCCAGCGCAAATTGTGGAAACCATAGTACTGGAAGATTTCTTGAGGAAATTTCCACGTGAATGGGTTAGAAAAAAAAATGCTGTAAAGGATATATATATATATATATATATATGCATACATATACATGTCTAAATATGTGTATATATGCATACACATATATGTACATATATGTGTACATATATATGTATGTGTTTTACTGTATATGTACTAAAAATATTTTGCATTCCAAATTTTTTTTCTGTAAGAAAACAAATTTTCTTACAGAATTACTGAGGCCTAAAGGGAAGCTTTTAGAGCATAATTGAAAAAGATGCTATAATTTGATGTTATAAAAGAGAGTCACAGTAACTTGTTTAGCCCAATTTCTTGGTACCCAAAACAAATTGTTCTATTAGATTCTGCAATAATTTTAGGAAACTTAACAAGGTTTTAAAAGTGTATGCATAGCTTATGCCCATATTCATGAGTTGGTGGAAAGACTGGCAAAGGCTAGATTTCTCTCTACAATAGAAATCACAAACGTTTTTTGGCAGATGACCAGAGAGAAAATGGCATTTGCTACACATGGTGGCCTTTTACAGTACGACGTGATGCCCTTTGGAGTCCAAGAAACTTTCCAATGGTTTATGAACAAACTTCTAAGACATCATACTCAATATGCCATAATTGTCATAATTCATAGTTAGGACCGGGACTCAAATCTTTAAAAAGTGGAGGCAGTACTTGTTACATTTAGGAAAGCTTGTTTAACTACAAATACTGCTAATGTACTATTGGTTTGACAGAGGCTATATACCTTGAGTATATTGCAGGGAGAGAAATGGAGAAACCTAAGATAAATAAAGTAGAAGCTATTCTGAACTGGCATAGGACTATTCAGAAAACAAAAGTTAAGTCCTTCCTGGGAATTGTTGGTTATTATCAACACTTTATTCCCCACTGTGCCAGACACAGTCCAGAAACAGTGAAATTGAACAGCGAGGTATTAAACTCATAGAAGGATTTGTACTCCACACTATGTAACCAGCCCATCCTTATGGAACCTGACTTCAATAAAGAGTTTTTTTTCTGCAGACAGATGCCTCTGAGGTTGGTTTAGGAGCTGTTCTCACTCAGTACATAGACAGGGAAGAGCACCCCATTCTTTTTTTAAACAGAAAATTGCCCAGAGAACAATGCTCTGATACTGTAGAACAAGAATGCCTAGCTATTTAGGGCCAGATTACAAATGGAGTGGTATTTACTGCTTCCGCTTGAGCGCCAATTGCACTAGAAGTAAACTTTCTGTGCTCTTCAGGTTGCGCTGGTTATGGTTATGAGTTAAAAGTAAAAATGTATCGCCCTTGCGCTAACCCGACGAGCACAAACAGGTTACTTCCTCTTCCCCCATGGAAGTCAATGGAGAAAAAAAAAATGGGAAAAAAACTAATACCCGACACGCGTGCTAACCCAAACTCATATTCTCATATGTGCTAACCCGACATGAAAGTATTAATATTTCACATTCCAGTGTTCTGGACATAGCAGGATATGTTCTATTTATTCATAAATACATATTTCTACATATATATGATGGTATTTTGGTGCAAAATATATTAATATATTTATACCTACTGTGTATATATATATATATATATATATATATATATATATATATACTGTATATTTACATTATTTTATATAGGTATAGCTATATACAGACATAGAACATATTCTTCTATGTGCAGAACACAGGAATGTGAACTATTTAAAGTAAATACACACTATAACACTTTATTAAATATTAATATTGCATAAATATGTTTTTTCATATTTTCATATACTTTTTTGCATAGGGCTCTAATGCAAATTCATGTACATATAAAGAAGCATATGTGGGGGCCATATTGGCCCCCATCTCCGTGCCCTTCGTTTGCAGATAAAATGAATCGTCAAATAGAAAATAGTTCCTTGTCAACACTATTTCAAGTAAATCCATAATGAGCATTCGTTCCCTGGGTGAATAGAGCGCCATTCTGTTTAATTGTTCCCCTATACATTTCAGACCTTCTCGATGTGGTATAGATGTATATATATGTACTCTCCTAACTGTCAGCTTATTAACCACTTTGCCATACTTTGCATGAACTGCTACAAGCGCATGAACTGCCTTATCCTGCTTGCTTATCTTTTCTGCTTGCATCTTACATTATTATACCCATGGTTTACAGATATAACCAGGGTTTGTGACTTTCTTGGCCCACTGTTGTGTTCTGACCTCCACAACTTTTTGTTTGCTGCTTGATAACTGGGGACGCCCAGTATACATGTGTGTTTATTTGTTTGTCTGCATCTGTGTTCATGAATGCATTGCAATTAGGATGTTTTGTTTTCTTTTTGTGTTTGCTTTCATTAAAATTGCTTTGTATGCTCATTAACTTACTCTTTATGCCGTGTTCATTTAGAGGTATTTGCATTTATAATTAGTGCGGAGTCCAATACTTGTATTTATACTATTTATTGGTGTGTAGGTAGAAGTGCACCCTGGTCTCGAGCATTTATAACATTTAGTTAACTCATTAGGTACATAGCATGATATATCAGTGCTTATCCTTTTGTTGTTTTTGATATATATATATATATATATATATATATATATATATATATATATATATATATATATATATATATACATATGTACAGGGAGTGCAGAATTATTAGGCAAGTTGTATTTTTGAGGATTAATTTTATTATTGAACAACAACCATGTTCTCAATGAACCCAAAAAGGGGTAGTCTGCAGAGGCTTAAATATAAGGTAATCACAGAGAAAAGTATATTAATATCACTGTGTTGGTTTTACAAAACTGGGGAATGGGTAATCAAGGGATTATTTATCTATTTAAACAATAAAAAATGTGGAGTAGACTGTCCCTTTAAGTACAAAAGTTGCTGTTAAATGTTTATTTGACTGTTAACCAGATTAGCTATCAAGTTCACGGTTAGACATGACTGTTTAAATTGTTTAGTAAGCCTCCTAAAAGGAGTAGGTTTTTGTTTTATGTTTATCTATAAAACTTTCCAATTTACTTTTATCATCAGATTTGCATTGGTCTCTTGGTATTTTTTGTTGAAAGTTAAATTAGGTAGACTCATATACTAATTTCTAAGCCCTTGAAGGCTGCCTCTTATCTCAATACATTTTGATAGGCTTTCACAGCTAGACAGCACTAGTTCATGTGTGCCATATAGATAACATTTTCCTCACTCCCATGGAGTTGTTTATGAGTCGGCACTGATTGGCTAAAACACAACTCTGTCAAAATAACTGAAATAATTGGCAGTCTGCAGTAGTTTAGATACAAGGTAATCAAAGAAGTAAAAAGTTTATTATTATAGCCATGTTGGTTATGCAAAACGGTATATACTGTATAGTTTGAGCATAACAGATAATTCACAACTTGTAATTTGAGCAATGTCTAGCATGGCTGCACTATCCACTGAAAATACAGGACATCAACTTTGCTAAACATTCTCTGGTAATTTTTTACCATGGACTTGTAAGATTAGGCACTATTCTATGTGTGGGCCTACCATATTGATAGAGCACCCTGCTGAAGCAATAGCTCTCCACTCTTGGTGTAATCAGGGAGGCATGATGGTGCAGCTGTGGATGGAGTCACTGCTAGTGGGAGTGTTCTGTCAGTGGGGCAGTAGAAGTGCAGTAAAAGTGCATGTATGGAAATTTAGGGGTTTGGCTGTTTGTTTATGTAGAAATGGTCAGTGACAGGAAACAGAAATATTTTTTTGCTCTTCTTTAGCATAATGGGGGAGCAACCATATAAATTGGCATTATTTTTCACCCCAGATTACCGAGTTATAAATGCAGCCAGATAAAACCTCAGCAAAAAAAGCATAAAAGCATACCATAACCTAAATGTAAGAAAAACATTTTTATGGTTATCCTGTATATATAATGTGAGTGGCTTAACCCCTTAATGACCAAGGAAGTGCCAGGCACGTCCTACAAAAACTGGTCGTTAATGACCAAGGATGTGCCTGGCACGTCCTCTGGGGTTTCAAGGGCTGGAAGCGATCCTGATCGCTTCCAGACACTTTCAGGGTATTGCAGTGATGTCTCAAAATTGAGGCATCCTGCAATACCCTTTTTTTAGCAACCGTTGCAAAAAGAGCCACTCTGTGGCTCTCTCTGCATCGGCCGGAGAGCCGATGCATCGATTGTTGGTGGGTGGGAGCCATAGCAGGGAGGCGGGTGGGCGGCCCATCTCTGGATCAGTTCTGGATCCTCTTCATCCAGAGGTGGGGGGAGGGGCGGGTGGGAACCTGCACGCTAGCACATTACAAGTATAGCATTTTATGGGATGGAGGGAGAGGGAAAGGGGGCGTGAATAAATGTTGGTAAAGGAATCTGGGAGGGGGAGGGGGTAGGCTTTTGAGGGGGGGGGGGGCAGCTACACTACAGAAAATTGGATTTTTTGCCAAAAACAAATAAAAACACTTTTTTGTTAGCAAACTGGATACTGGCAGAAAGCTGCCAGTACCCAAGATGGTGGCAAATAGGTAACGGGGGGAGGGTTAGAGATCTGTTTGGGGGGGTCAGGGAGGTTGGGGGCTAAGGGGGGATCCAACACTGCAGAATACATTTAAAAATTAAAAAAATATTTATCAAAAAAGGGAGGGAAAAGAGCTGTTTGAGGGGGTCAAGGAGGGATCAGGGGGTGGGATATGTCAGGTGGAAGGCTGTTCTCTACACTAAAGCCAAACTTAACCCTACAAGCTACCTAATTAATCAGCGCTGTGGAATCTGTTGGCGCTTTATAAATAAATAATAATAATAAAATAAACCATTAATTGCTGGGAATAATACAAGTGTGGTGCGCAGTGGCATTAAGCTGCCTTCTAATTATCAAAAAGCAACGCCAAAGCCATGTATGTCTGCTATTTCTGAACAAAGGGGATCCCAGAGAAGCATTTACAACCATTTATGAAATAATTGCACAAGCTAATTGTACATAATTTCAGTGAGAAACCTAAAGTTAGTGAAAAATTATAGTAAACTATAAGATATGATAAAAATAATGGTATTTTTAGAAAGAAAACGGTATATAATATGTGTGGGTACAGTAAATAAGTAATAGAAAAATTACAGCTAAACACAAACACAGCAGAAATGTAAAAATAGCCCTGGTCCTTAATGATAAGAAAATTGAAAAGTTCTGTGGTCACTAAAGGGTTAAAGGGATAGTCAAAATTAAACTTTCATGATTCAGATAGAGCATGCAATTTTAAGCAACTTTCACATTTATTCCTATTATAATTTTTTCTTTCTTCTCTTGGTATCTTTATTTGAATGTAAGCTTAGGAGCCGGGCCAATTTTGGTTCAGGACCTTGGTAGCACTTGCTGATTGGTTTCTGAATGTAGCCACCAATCAGCAATTGCTACCCAGGTGCTGAACCAAAAATGGCCTTGCTCCTAAGCTTACATTCTTACTATTTCAAATTAATATACCCAGAGATCGAAGAAAATTTGATAATAGGAATAAATTGGAAAGTTGCTTAAAATTGCATGCTCTATCTCAATCATGAAAGTTTAATTTTAAAGTGTAAGTAAACCTCAAAAATAATGTTATATAATTATGCACATAGTGCAGAAATATATAACATTATATTAGTGCAAACTTTATAAAACATAATATTCCCTTTGAATTTTTTAAAACAACGGCTGTTTTACTGCCCCGCTCTCTGTGCTCTTCTGAGCGGGTCTGTTTTTTTCACACAGCGCATCGGGCCAGCTGTATAGTCACAGCCTGGCCCGACCGCGCCATAACACTAGGTGCAGCTCGCTCCTGCTCTGTCTGACAGCAGGAGCGAGCTGCACTGTGTATAATGGCGCGGTCGGGCCGGGCTGTGACTATACAGCTGGCCCGTTGCGCTGTGTGAAAAAAACAGACCTGCTCAGAAGAGCACAGAGAGCGGGGCTGTAAAACAGCCGTTGTTTTAAAAAATTCAAAGGGAATATTATGTTTTATAAAGTTTGCGCTAATATAATGTTATATAATTCTGCACTATGTGCATAATTATATAACATTATTTTTTAGGTTTACTGTCCCTTTAACTAGACTATTCCTTTAAAGGGCCATGATTCCCAAATGTTGAAGCACATGAAAGTGATGCAGCATAGCTGTAAAAAGCTGACTAGAAAATATCACCTGAGCATCTCTATATAAAAAAGAAAGATATTTTACCTCAAAAGTTCCTCAGTAGACACCTCCCATTGTAAAGGATTTCTAAGCAGAAAATCAGTATGTCTGTCCAGGGACAGCCAAAGGGAGTGAGCTTACGTGCACACTCATGTTATTTCCCTATTCAGTTTAAAGGAAGTTTACTATGAAATCTCATGAGAGTTAAGTTAACTCTCATGAGATCACAGTAAAAGAGTTAATGACCTCAGCACTGCTGATGCTGATTGGCTGCTGTTCATTTCTTCATTATTATTTTTTTACCTGCAGCTGAGCTGCTGCTGAGTATAACTTTTTACACAGCACTTACTCTGCTAAGATGAGGAGATTGTGAGGTAAAATCTCTTCCTTTTTTACATAGAGATGCTCAGGTGATATTTACCTGTCAGCTTTTTACAGTTATACTGCATCAGTTTCAAGTGATTTAGCATATGAGTATTATGTCCCTTTAAGTAATTTTAATAAACAAACTTACATGAATTGAAATTCCATAGCTGAGTTGATTTTGAAGTTTTACCAAAGCAAACTCTATGAAATAGAATAGGGTCTTCAGTTTTTACTAATGGGGTTATGTGTTTTTTTCTTTTTCTCACTTTCAGTTAAGCCATTTTGACTGAATCTCTGAATCTCCTTTAATAACATGAGCAAACCAACAATTGCTGTGATCTTCTGATAGCTCTCACAGATAATTAACAACTGTAATATATTATCATAAAATCTTGATTTCGGCCTCAACTAATACTGATACTGATTTAGTAAATTATCTCATTCTACCTTTAAATAATTAACAGATGTGCGATAGAATGGCCAACAATTTGCTGAACACATCGCTTGCTCACTTTATTCATCAAACTCCTACCTTTTATACAATAGATAAATCATAGACTTCATCTTTTCTAGACTTCAGCTTTCAGTTTTTAAAATAAGATTTAGTGCCTCTCGGACTTTATCTGCAGACAAAGAAGATTCATGCTTCTCTCAGAAATTGTCTATAATAGAAAGTTGCAGTTGTTCACTTTCGGCAGCAAATTGCCATTTTATGTAGTCTGACAGCATCAGGAACTGGTATAGCAATGTGAAGAAAATAGGAAAATGCCTGGTAAGGTACTTCAAAATCAATTGTTATTTATTTTAAACCAATTTTATCATTTCTACTAAGATGTATGTATATTAGTGTTTGTTAATGTGAGTACATACATGATTATGACCCTGCATTTAAATTTAAATTGAGCTGTATCAATTATGTACTTCATAGTAGGATTTACTGTCTGATACTTCCTGCTAGTAGCTATTGGCTGGTATTTACTTCCTGCTAATGACCATTGGCTGGTATATACTTTCTGCTTATGGTCATTGGCGGGTATGTACTTCCTGCTAATGACCATTGGCTGGTATGTACTTCCTGCTAATGACCATTGGCTGGTATGTACTTCCTGCTAATGACCATTGGTGGGTATGTACTTCCTGCTAATGACCATTGGCTGGTATGTACTTCCTGCTAATGACCATTGGCTGGTATGTACTTCCTGCTAATGACCATTGGCTGGTATGTACTTCCTGCTAATGACCAATGGCTGGTATGTACTTCCTGCTAATGACCATTGGCTGGTATATACTTTCTGCTTATGGTCATTGGCGGGTATGTACTTCCTGCTAATGACCATTGGCTGGTATGTACTTCCTACTAATGACCATTGGCTGGTATGTACTTCCTGCTAATGACCATTGGCTGGTATGTACTTCCTGCTAATGACCATTGGTGGGTATGTACTTCCTGCTAATGACCATTGGCTGGTATGTACTTCCTGCTAATGACCATTGGCTGGTATGTACTTACTGCTAATGACCAATGGCTGGTATGTACTTCCTGCTAATGACCATTGGCTGGTATGTACTTACTGCTAATGACCAATGGCTGGTATGTACTTCCTGCTAATGACCATTGGCTGGTATGTACTTTCTGCTTATGGTCATTGGTGGGTATGTACTTCCTGCTAATGACCATTGGCTGGTATGTACTTCCTGCTAATGACCATTGGCTGTTATGTACTTCCTGCTAATGACCATTGGCTGGTATGTACTTTCTGCTTATGGTCATTGGCGGGTATGCACTTCCTGATAGTGCCCATTAGTTGAAAGGTACATGCAATTGTGTGTTATTGGGCATGTGCACAGACAAAAAATATATTTTTGACTAATCATTTCATCAGGAAAAATAAATTATTTAGTTCTTGGGCTCTTTCAGTTTTAATTAAAATTGTGCCATCTATTGGTCATAGCATTACCTCAGTATCCGCATTGCTCTACCTAATATTTTTAGCTTTGCTGTCCGGTTGAACTTATAACAATCAATTCCCCCACCACAACAATTACTAATTAATTATGGCTGTGCAACCTCAGAAATTCTGCTCACCCTGCTTCTGCAATAGCCTTAGGTTCTGTGGCTTTATGGTTTTTACATCACAATGCAGTGCTAGAGCTACTCCTGACACTGGATAGTACAATGTTACTCCTTCCTTTTGCCCTCATTCTGCACCCAGGGTTATGGGGAAACTGCCAGATACTTACAATTTCTGCTCTGGAGGAAAGAAAAAAAAGACAGATGACAGTGACACATGTGAGACTAAAGCTCCTGCTACTACTTTTCCGCAACTCTGCCCACCTATACACCTGTCATGGAACTTGTCCACCAACTCTTTAACTATGGTAGGACAACATGGAATGTCATAACTTGTGCTGCCCCCTGCTCCAGCCCCCCTCCATGTAAAATAGTACTTGTGGGGTGTGATTTTTGATCATAATTAAAAATTGACAATTTTGATTAATTTTTTAACCCATTCCTGCAGCTTCTGATTAGTGATGTCGCGAACCTTAAAATTTCGGTTTGCGTACGGCGGACTCAAACTTCCGCAACTGTTCGCGAACCGGCGAACCGCACGAACCGCCATTGACTTCAATAGGCAGGCGAACTTTAAAACCCACAAGGATTCTTTCTGGCAACAATAGTGATGGAAAAGTTGTTTCAAGGGGACTAACACCTGGACTGTGGCATGCCAGAGGGGGATCCATGTCAAAACTCCCAAGGAAAATTACATAGTTGATGCAGAGTCTGGTTTTAACCCATAAAGGGCTTTAATCACCTAACATTCCTAATTTTTTTTGAATAAGGTGCTTTAAAACATCAGGTATGATGTTGTATCGATCAGGTAGTGTAAGGGTTACGTCCGCTTCACAGTGACAGACCAAACTCCCCGTGTAACGCACCGCAAACAACTGCAAACAGTCCATTTGCACAACCACGAGATAGATAGATTTGATAGATAGATACATAGATTACATAGATCAATAGATGCAATATACATATGATAGATACAAATTACATAGATCAATAGATGCAATATACATTTGATAGATACGAATTACATAGATCAATCGATGCAATATACTTTTGATAGATACGAATTACATAGATCAAAAGATGCAATATACATTTGATAGATACGAATTACATAGATCAATAGATGCAATTTATATTTGATAGATACAATTGATAGTTAGATAGATTCGATAGATAAATAGATCGATTTGATAGATATATGATTTCCCTGACAGAGTATAACAATAAGACATGCGGTCTGGGACCCGTGGTGTGTTAAGTAGTATTATTCTTAGCAGTTTACTACCTGTTACTCCCCCTATCGGGGGAGGTCTATATGGCCTGCATTTTTGGAACAGGGAGATGGAAGAAGATGATTGGTCTGTCCTCCTACTTCAAATTTGGCCTAAACACAAGTGACTGTCTCAAATCAGTCCGGCCACGAGATAGATAGATTTGATAGATAGATATACATATATTGATAGTTAGATAGAATTGATAGAAGATAAATAGATCGATTTGATAGATATATATAATTACCCTGACAAAGTATAATAATAAAACATGTGGCCTGGGACCCATGGTAACTAGGTTCTGTTAAGTAGTACTATTCTTAGCACTTTAATACCTGTTACTCCCCCTATCGGGGGAGGTCTATATGGCCTGCATGATTACCCTGACAAAGTATAACAACAAAACATGTGGTCTGGGACCCTTGGTAACTAGGTTGTGTTAAGTAGTACTGTTCTTGAAAAAAAGGATAATTCCGTGTTTTAACCCTTGTAAGCCGATTATATTATAGTGGCAGTTCACAGCCTCATATGTGACCGTCTTTGGCGATATGGCAGAAAAAGCACTTATCAAGCATTTATACTGTAATCAAAGAATGGTTTCTCTGTATATGGTAACAGGCAAATTCCTTTGGGAAATACAATGGAAGGACTCACCCACATCGACCATGCAAACTCCGTCCAACGAGCATCCATCACATGCGGAAATAGAGCTGTCCAGGTGCTCCAACTGCTCGTCACCTCCCAGGGAACGGTCAATCAATTCAGCCGCTGCTCATCAGGTACTGCGCCTGCAAGTACCTCAGCTACGCGGCTCTTCGTTAAACCAGTTCCGGTTTGCCTCCAGGTGCAAACAGCCAATGAGAATCCGTGTACTGGGTCGCTTGGTGGGTGGTCAACCAATCCCATGCAAGGAAATGTCAAAGAATGTTTGAAAACAGTGTCGCCAAAGTAGCTGTGTTTGCTCTGAAATAAATGAGCACTTTGTCCGCCCTCAGTTGCCTCTAAAATGCTTGGGGATAGAGGGTATCTGAAAAGGATTCCTTGTAATCCTTAGTAAAGTATCAAGTAGAAAAAAGGAAGTCGATCCCAATATCCGAAAAATATATAAAAGCAGCCTTTATTTTTCAAATTAAAATTACAAACATGATACACACAGAGAGAGTATCAGGTTTTACGCGTTTCGGCTAGTGCCGTACTCATAAACCTGATTAGGCACAGGTAAGTGCCTTCTTAAAAAGGTTACAAAAGAGATGGTTATTGGTTGGTGCTAAGCACACAATCAAATACTTATTTCACTCTTAAGAAGAAATGGAGAAATGGGAATGGACATAGAGGAATATATACATATGTCAAGTCTGTTGTCAGGTAACAGAAACAGTAAATAAATGGCCAGTATATACAGTTCTAGATCCAAGAGCATGCTATAAGGTATTTTGTGAATGTAAAGAACAAACATGGTATTGCAACGTTACAGAAAAAAGAGAAGAAGCATATCAAATAACGAGATAACGATATAGAAATGATAAGACAACAAAACAACAAAACCTTCTAGATGCAAATTCGTTGGCTAAATAGGACACACTAGTTAGAAATGATAGATATATTCTAGTCCAACATTATTTTAAGCATAGACATATGTATAAAAAGCACAAGAACAAATAAATTGATAAATATCAAAATAGCTTTGCTAACAATATTGTTCAAGCTTACACTAAAGTGTCGTGATAGTGCCAAACATGGTTTCTCATATTTGATATAACCAAGATGTTCTCTAATCCCCTGCTTGTCATTCCAACAAACTGTTTGGAATGTTCCTGACACTCTATTAGGTACACAACATAGACACTGGAGCACTTTATACATCCCTTGGACAAAAACTTATCTCCAGTTGAACACGAATAAAAGTCTCTGCCTTCAACAACAGAATCACAGGCCTTACACCTATGGTCCCCACATTTGTAGGTACCATTGACTTGTAACCAGGAGCTTTTCTTCCTTTTATCAGACGGTAAGAGACTGGGAGACAAAAGGTTGCCCAAAGACAGATTTTTTGAGTAGACACACCTGAACCCTTTTCTACTGTCGTTTTTAAATGTACATCACATCACCCAGAGGAATAGGAAAATATTTCCTAATGATGCTACATACAGTAGAATAATCTGAAGAATATTGGGTAATGAAAGTAAGCGGTCTGTCTTGCTCATTCACCTTGCGCTGTTGATTTTTTGGGTTTCTTTCTGCTGTGACCACTTTTTTGGCTACATTTTTTAGTAGTTTTGAGGGATAGCCCCTATTTTTAAGCCTCTGTTTAATTTCCTTGGTTTCTGCATGGAAATCTCTATCACTACTACAAACCCTTCTTGCCCTCAGGAACTGACTCTTTGCGATGCCACTAAATACATGTGGAGGGTGTCCACCTTTATAGTGGAGAATCGTATTTCCTGAGATTGGTTTTCTGTAAAGTTTAGACTCGATCTTTTGTGTCACAGAATTTCCAGTTAATGTGACATCCAAGAAGTTAACCTTAGAGGGGTGCCACTCATGTGTAAACTTTAAACCATGTCTTGCCTCATTCAAAAAAACAAGAAATGATTTAGCCTGTTCTTCACTTGACGACCAGATAAAAATCAGGTCGTCTATGAAGCGACGGTAGAAAACTACCTCTGCTCCAAGGGGGCTATCACCTCCATAGATGAAAAAGCGCTCGAGCCAGCCCATGTACAAGTTCGCATAAGAGGGGGAAAACTTGGCCCCCATGGCTGTGCCCCGTTTCTGGAGGTAAAAGACCACCTCAAAGCAAAAGTAGTTATGCTCTAATAGGTACTGAGTAATGCGTAAAATGTATCCTATGCTTTCTGATGACATATCAGCACTAGACTGTAGGAAAAATTCAATGGCCCTCAGCCATGTTGGGGTATTGAGAGACCACATCAATGGTCAGCCAGCTATAGTGTGCGTGCCACTTGATACACTCCAGCATACCCAATACATGTGAGGTGTCACGAATGTAGCTGGGCAAAGCCAAAACATATGGCTGCAGTACTCCATCCAACCAGTCACATAGAGGTTCCAGAAGGGAACCTATCCCTGATATAATAGGGCGGCCCTTTACATTAGTCACACTCTTGTGGACCTTGGGCAGATGATGGAAAATGGGGATAATCGGGTGTGTAACGTATAAAGAATCTGCTGTTTGTTGATCAAAAATACCTAAATCAACCCCATCATCCAACATCTGCCCAAGCTCATATTGGAAACGTTTTGTTGGATTTTGGTCCACAATAGAATAAGTGCTATGGTCGGTTAGTTGGTGCAATGCCTCATTTACATAGTCCACTCGATCCAATACCGCCACACTGCCTCCCTTATCTGATTGCCTCATCACAATATTGTCATTATTTTGTATTGAGAGAATGGCTTCTTTTTCTATTTTAGAAAGATTATGTGTGGCAGGAGTGGTGGATAAACTAAGTTTCTTCAAGTCATCCACCACTCGTGTGTGAAATACTTCCAAGGATTTACCTCTATTGTGTATTGGGTAAAAGTTAGAAGCGACTTTTCTCTGTGGAAATTTATTATCAATTATTGTGCTATTTACTGCAGACTCCCTTTCTAAACTCTCCAATGATGCTATACTGCATGCTTCATGAAAGGTGAGAGAGGGAAAGTTTGTGGGGTCTGTAATGTTGGATGTACAAGGTCTAGTATCATCAGCTTTGGCTGTCATCTCAAAATGTTTATTTAAGGTGATCTTTCTTATGAATTGATTCAAATATTTAATTATATATATATAATTATGGTTTGGAAAAGATTAAATTTCCTATTTGGGCAAAAGCCCAAACCCAGTTCCAAAATCTTGAGCTCAGCTTTATTGAGTACATGTGAGGACAAGTTTATGACACTGCTAGAGGTTACTATTTTGTTTGTTTGGGATCCCTCAGAATATATCTGTGTTTGGGGGCATGAACCTGTTTCCCCCCACCCCCCGTATGTTTCTTGGCCACATGAAAAACCTGTGATGTTGTGGCAACTTGTTGTAATGTGCCAGATTCTGGTTGTGTATTCATATGTGTAGTATCTTGTTGCTTGGCCTGTGTAATCTTAGGTCTTGTGCCTGCAGTAGGTTGATTATCCTGAACCAACAAAACGTTTCTAATATGAACTTGGGCAGATGTTGGATGATGGGGTTGATTTAGGTATTTTTGATCAACAAACAGCAGATTCTTTATACGTTACGCACCCGATTATCCCCATTTTCCATCATCTGCCCAAGGTCCACAAGAGTGTGACTAATGTAAAGGGCCGCCCTATTATATCAGGGATAGGTTCCCTTCTGGAACCTCTATGTGACTGGTTGGATGGGGTACTGCAGCCATATGTTTTGGCTTTGCCCAGCTACATTCGTGACACCTCACATGTATTGAGTATGCTGGAGTGTATCGAGTGGCACGCACACTATAGCTGGCTGACCATTGATTTGGTCTCTCTATACTCCAGCATACCCCACGACATGGGCCCAAGGGCCATTTAATTTTTCCTACAGTCTAGTGCTGATATGTCATCAGAAAGCATAGGATACATTTTACGCATTACTCAGAACCTATTAGAGCATAACTACTTCTGCTTCGAGGGGGTCTTTTACCTCCAGAAATGGGGCACAGCCATGGGGGCCAAGTTTGCCCCCTCTTATGCGAATTTGTGCATGGGCTGGCTTGAGCTCTTTTTCATCTATGGAGGTGATAGACCCCTTGGAGCAGAGGTAGTTTTCTACCGTCGCTTCATAGACGACCTGATTTTTATCTGGTAGTCAAGTGAAGAACAGGCTAAATCATTTCTTGGTTTTTTGAATGAGGCAAGACATGGTTTAAAGTTTACACATGAGTGGCACCCCTCTAAGGTTAACTTCTTGGATGTCACATTAACTGGAAATTCTGTGACACAAAAGATCGAGTCTAAACTTTACAGAAAACCAATCTCAGGAAATACGATTCTCCACCATAAAAGTGGACACCCTCCACATGTATTTAGTGGCATTGCAAACAGTCAGTTCCTGAGGGCAAGAAGGGTTTGTAGTAGTGATAGAGATTTCCATGCAGAAACCAAGGAAATTAAACAGAGGCTTAAAAATAGGGGCTATCCCTCAAAACTACTAAACAATGTAGCCAAAAAAGTGGTCACAGCAGAAAGAAACCCAAAAAATCAACAGCGCAAGGTGAATGAGCAAGACAGACCGCTTACTTTCATTACCCAATATTCTTCAGATTATTCTACTGTATGTAGCATCATTAGGAAATATTTCCCTATTCTTCTGGGTGATGTGCATTTAAAAACTACAGTAGAAAAAGGGTTCAGGTGTGTCTACTCAAAAAATCTGTCTTTGGGCAACCTTTTGTCTCCCAGTCTCTTACCGTCTGATAAAAGGAAGAAAAGCTCCTGGTTACAAGTCAATGGTACCTACAAATGTGGGGACCATAGGGGTAAGGCCTGTGATTCTGTTGTTGAAGGCAGAGACTTTTATTTGTGTTCAACTGGAGATAAGTTTTTGTCCAAGGGATGTATAAAGTGCTCCAATGTCTATGTCGTGTACCTCATAGAGTGTCAGGAACATTCCAAACAGTATGTTGGAATGACAAGCAGGGAAGTCCGGACAAGGATTAGAGAACATCTTGGTTATATCAAATATGAGAAACCATGTTCGGCACTATCACAACACTTTATTGAGGTGCACGGCAAGGACACCAGATCCTTTAAATGGCGAGGCATTGAAACTATCAAATTGCCTCCCAGAGGAGGGAACAAGGATGAACTTTTGGCCAGGCAGGAGGTGTACTGGATCATGAAGTTAAATACTCAGATACCACATGGATTTAATTCTGAGTTTGACATTATAAACCATTGGAAGTAATGATTGGCTTCATGGTCCAGTACACACCATATTGACGAGTACTTTTAAAACATATATGCTATGGCATAAGATTTTAATGAGAGGGCCAGTTAAAAATGAAATCACTAGCATTACACATATAAATCTCCTTCAAAATAGATGCTTTAACTTGATCACTTGAATTATACTTTTATATGGACAAAAGAAGAGTAACTTTCTTTTTCTGTCTAACTATTAAATCCATTTAGCATAAAAAATAGGGCATATGTTTATAAAATTAGTGTAAGCTTGAACAATATTGTTAGCAAAGCTATTTTGATATTTATCAATTTATTTGTTCTTGTGCTTTTTATACATATGTCTATGCTTAAAATAATAATGGACTAGACTATATCTATCATTTCTAACTAGTGTGTCCTATTTAGCCAACGAATTTGCATCTAGAAGGTTTTGTTGTTTTGTTGTCTTATCATTTCTATATCGTTATCTCGTTATTTGATATGCTTCTTCTCTTTTTTCTGTAATGTTGCAATACCATGTTGGTTCTTTACATTCACAAAATACCTTATAGCATGCTCTTGGATCTAGAACTGCATATACTGGCCATTTATTTACTGTTTCTGTTACCTGACATCAGACTTGACATATGTATATATTCCTCTATGTCCATTCCCATTTCCCCATTTCTTCTTAAAGGGACACTCAATCAAAATTAAACTTTCATTATTCAGATAGAGCATGCCATTTTAAACAACTTTCCAATTAACTTCCATTATCTAAATGTGCACAGTCTTTTTAAATTTAAACTTTTTGAGTTACCAGCTCCTACTGAGCATGTGCAAGAATAAGTGTGTATGCATTTGTGAATGGCTGATGGCTGTCACATGGTACGTGTATGCATTTGTGAATGGCTGATGGCTGTCACATGGTACAGGGGGAGTGGAAAAAGACATAACTTTTAAAATTGTTAGAAAGAAAATCTACTACTCATTTGAAGTTCAGACTAAGTGCTACTGCATTGTCTTGTTATCTTGCATTTGTTGATTATGCAAATCTGCTGTGTTGACTGGTCCTTTAAGAGTGAAATAAGTATTTGATTGTGTGCACTCAGTACTTCAATGGTTAATAGGGGTGTGTTTAGCACCAACCAATAACCATCTCTTTTGTAACCTTTTTAAGAAGGCACTTACCTGTGCCTAATCAGGTTTATGAGTATGGCACTAGCCGAAACGTGTAAAACCTGATACTCTTTGTGTGTGTATCATGTTTGTAATTTTAATTTGAAAAATAAAGGCTGCTTTTATATATTTTTCGGATATTGGGATCGACTTCCTTTTTTCTACTTGATACTTTACTAAGGATTACAAGGAATCCTTTTCAGATACCCTCTATCCCCAAGCATTTTAGAGGCAACTGAGGGCGGACAAAGTGCTCATTTATTTCGGAGCAAACACAGCTACTTTGGCGACACTGTTTACAAACATTCTTTGACATTTCCTTGCATGGGATTGGCTAACCACCCACCACGCGACCCAGTACACGGATTCTCATTGGCTGTTTGCACCTGGAGGCAAACCGGAACTGGTTTAACGAAGAGCCGCGTAGCTGAGGTACTTGCAGGCGCAGTACCTGATGAGCAGCGGCTGAATTGATTGACCGTTCCCTGGGAGGTGACGAGCAGTTGGAGTGCCTGGACAGCTCTATTTCCGCATGTAGTGGATGCTCGTTGGACGGAGTTTGCACGGTCGATGTGGGTGAGTCCTTCCATTGTATTTCCCAAAGGAATTTGCCTGTTACCATATACAGAGAAACCATTCTTTGATTACAGTATAAATGCTTGATATGTGCTTTTTCTGCCATATCGCCAAAAACTGTCACATATGAGGCTGTGAACTGCCACTATAATATAATCGGCTTACAAGGGTTAAAACACGGAATTATCCTTTTTTTCATTGTTATTTCCTTGACTCTGTGCTTACCCAAGTTTAGCCGATTCCAGTTGCTTTCTACTTGCTAAAAGCCAAATAACATGGATACCGCAATTGACTGCACACAGTACTATTCACTCATTAGTCTAAATGATCAGGACTTGGAGGGTCTGGAATTAGAAGAGTTCTTTTCAGCAGTATCTATGGATATTAAACTAGGAGACCTGTTCCATAATTTGGAAATTTTGAGACTCAAGGAAATAAGACTCAAACTAGATTCCTGGATACTTAATAAATATCTAGCATTACAAATGATTCCCAGGGGTCTACGAGTAAAAAAATTCCCAAATTTTGAAGTGACTGACCAGGACTTTATTAGAGAGTGGAACAACATACTCTCTGAATGCTCTTTAAGACTCATGGGTATGCTTATCAAATATAAAAGTGATCAGTTGATTATGGTTCGAAATGATATTGCAAAATTAAAAGCTGAATTGAATAATTTTAAACTCAGTGATGAATACGTGTGTTTTGATGTGATGCTAAGGGATGTTGTTGAATCTTCAAGACAGGATTTGATTTCCATAAAACACACTAAGTTTTTAAGCGACCAAAAAGATTATTCTGATAATCAGGTCTTCATTTGGCAGAGAGTAAACAAGCGTAATAGAAGGAATTTCAATAACAAACACAATGCCCAATCAAAACAAAATAAGAATAGAAATAAAAACAACATTAGCCACACTAACACTGCGGATAGTAATCAATGCACTGCTGTTAACACTGATATACAGCCTTATATCCCTCATCACAAGAAGAGAAAGAATAACAAATAAAAAAAAAGAGTTACTTTCTCTGATCCTGAAACAACAGATGATGACTTATCATCACAAGGGACTTCTACCTCTGGTGATGAGGGATCTGGCATAGAGTACAATGATAATTTAGAAACCAGTGGTGAAGAGGCTGAAACCGGACCACAGGCTACGAATATGGTTCAGGATAATCAACCTACTGCAGGCACAAGACCTAAGATTACACAGGCCAAGCAACAAGATACTACACATTTGAATAAACAACCAGAATCTGGCACATTACAACAAGTTGCCACAACATTGCAGGTTTTTCATGTGGCCAAGAAACATACGGGGGGTGGGGGGAAACAGGTTCATGCCCCCAAACACAGATATATTCTGAGGGACCCCAAACAAACAAAATAGTGACCTCTAGCAGTGTCACAAACTAGTCCTCACATGTACTCAATAAAGCTGAGCTCAAGATTTTGGAACTGGGTTTGGGCTTTTGACCAAATAGGAAATTTAATCTTTTCCAAACCATATTTGATTTGAATCGATTCATAAGAAAGATCACCTTAAATAAACATTTTGAGACGACAGCCAAAGCTGATGATACTAGACTTTGTACATCCAACATTACAGATCCCACAAACTTTCCCTCTCTCACCTTTCATGAAGCATGCAGTATAACATCATGAAAGGTGAGAGAGGGAAGTATGTGGGAATGACAAGCAGGGAAGTCCGGACAAGGATTAGAGAACATCTTGGTTATATCAAATATGAGAAACCATGTTCGGCACTATCAAGACACTTTATTGAGGTGCACGACAAGGACACCAGATCCTTTAAATGGCGAGGCATTGAAACTATCTAATTGCCTCCCAGCGGAGGGAACAAGGATGAACTTTTGGCCAGGCAGGAGGTGTACTGGATCATGAAGTTAAATACTCAGATACCACATGGATTTAATTCAGAGTTTGACATTATAAACCATTGGAAGTAATGATTGGCTTCATGGTCCAGTACACCCCATATTGACGAGTACTTTTAAAACATATATGCTATGCGATAACATTTTAATGAGAGGGCCAGTTAAAAATGAAATCACTAGCATTACACCTATAAATCTCCTTCAAAATAGATGCTTTAACTTGATCACTTGAATTATACTTTTATATGGACAAAAGAAGAGTAACTTTCTTTTTCTGTCTAACTATTAAATCCATTTAGCATAAAAAATAGGGCATATGTTTATAAAATTAGTGTAAGCTTGAACAATATTGTTAGCAAAGCTATTTTGATATTTATCAATTTATTTGTTCTTGTGCTTTTTATACATATGTCTATGCTTAAAATAATGTTGGACTAGAATATATCTATCATTTCTAACTAGTGTGTCCTATTTAGCCAACGAATTTGCATCTAGAAGGTTTTGTTGTTTTGTTGTCTTATCATTTCTATATTGTTATCTCGTTATGTGATATGCTTCTTCTCTTTTTTCTGTAACGTTGCAATACCATGTTTGTTCTTTACATTCACAAAATACCTTATAGCATGCTCTTGGATCTAGAACTGCATATACTGGCCATTTATTTACTGTTTCTGTTACCTGACATCAGACTTGACATATGTGTATATTCCTCTATGTCCATTCCCATTTCCCCATTTCTTCTTAAGAGTGAAATATGTATTTGATTGTGTGCACTGAGTACTTCAATGGTTAATAGGGGTGTGTTTAGCACCAACCAATAACCATCTCTTTTGTAACCTTTTTAAGAAGGCACTTACCTGTGCCTAATCAGAGTATGGCACTAGCCGAAACGTGTAAAACCTGATACTCTCTGTGTGTGTATCATGTTTGTAATTTTAATTTGAAAAATAAAGGCTGCTTTTATATATTTTTCGGATATTGAGATCGACTTCCTTTTTTCTACTTGATACTTTACTAAGGATTACAAGGAATCCTTTTCAGATACCCTCTATCCCCAAGCATTTTAGAGGCAACTGAGGGCGGACAAAGTGCTCATTTATTTCGGAGCAAACACAGCTACTTTGGCGACACTGTTTACAAACATTCTTTGACATTTCCTTGCATGGGATTGGCTAACCACCCACCACGCGACCCAGTACACGGATTCTCATTGGCTGTTTGCACCTGGAGGCAAACCGGAACTGGTTTAACGAAGAGCCGCGTAGCTGAGGTACTTGCAGGCGCAGTACCTGATGAGCAGCGGCTGAATTGATTGACCGTTCCCTGGGAGGTGACGAGCAGTTGGAGCGCCTGGACAGCTCTATTTCCGCATGTGGTGGATGCTCGTTGGACGGAGTTTGCACGGTCGATGTGGGTGAGTCCTTCCATTGTATTTCCCAAAGGAATTTGCCTGTTACCATATACAGAGAAACCATTCTTTGATTACAGTATAAATGCTTGATAAGTGCTTTTTCTGCCATATCGCCAAAAACTGTCACATATGAGGCTGTGAACTGCCACTATAATATAATCGGCTTACAAGGGTTAAAACACGGAATTATCCTTTTTTTCATTGTTATTTCCTTGACTCTGTGCTTACCCAAGTTTAGCCGATTCCAGTTGCTTTCTACTTGCTAAAAGCCAAATAACATGGATACCGCAATTGACTGCACACAGTACTATTCACTCATTAGTCTAAATGATCAGGACTTGGAGGGTCTGGAATTAGAAGAGTTCTTTTCAGCAGTATCTATGGATATTAAATTAGGAGACCTGTTCCATAATTTGGAAATTTTGAGACTCAAGGAAATAAGACTCAAACTAGATTCCTGGATACTTAATAAATATCTAGCATTACAAATGATTCCCAGGGGTCTACGAGTAAAAAAATTCTCAAATTTTGAAGTGACTGACCAGGACTTTATTAGAGAGTGGAACAACATACTCTCTGAATGCTCTTTAAGACTCATGGGTATGCTTATCAAATATAAAAGTGATCAGTTGATTATGGTTCTAAATGATATTGCAAAATTACAAGCTGAATTGAATAATTTTAAACTCAGTGATGAATATGTGTGTTTTGATGTGATGCTAAGGGATGTTGTTGAATCTTCAAGACAGGATTTGATTTCCATAAAACACACTAAGTTTTTACACGACCAAAAAGATTATTCTGATAATCAGGTGTTCATTTGGCAGAGAGTAAACAAGCGTAATAGATTGAATTTCAATAACAAACACAATGCCCAATCAAAACAAAATAAGAATAAAAATAAAAACAACATTAGCCACACTAACACTGTGGATAGTAATCAATGCACTGCTGTTAACACTGATATACAGCCTTATATCCCTCATCACAAGAAGAGAAAGAATAACAAATAAAAAAAGAGTTACTTTCTCTGATCCTGAAACAACAGATGATGACTTATCATCATAAGGGACTTCTACCTCTGGTGATGAGAAATCTGGCATAGCGTACAATGATAATTTAGAAATCAGTGGTGAAGAGGCTGAAACCGGACCACAGGCTACTAATATGGTTCAGGATAATCAACCTACTGCAGGCACAAGACCTAAGATTACACAGGCCAAGCAACAAGATACTACACATTTGAATAAACAACCAGAATCTAGAACATTACAACAAGTTGCCACAACATTGCAGGTTTTTCATGTGGCCAAGAAACATACGGGGGGTGGGGGGAAACAGGTTCATGCCCCCAAACACAGATATATTCTGAGGGACCCCAAACAAACAAAATAGTGACCTCTAGCAGTGTCATAAACTAGTCCTCACATGTACTCAATAAAGCTGAGCTCAAGATTTTGGAACTGGGTTTGGGCTTTTGCCCAAATAGGAAATTTAATCTTTTCCAAACCATATTTGATTTGAATCGATTCATAAGAAAGATCAGCTTAAATAAACATTTTGAGACGACAGCCAAAGCTGATGATACTAGACCTTGTACATCCAACATTACAGATCCCACAAACTTTCCCTCTCTCACCTTTCATGAAGCATGCAGTATAACATCATTGGAGAGTTTAGAAAGGGAGTCTGCAGTACCTAGCACAATAATTGATAATAAATTTCCACAGAGAAAAGTCGCTTCTAACTTTTACCCAATACACAATAGAGGTAAATCCTTGGAAGTATTTCACACACGAGTGGTGGATGACTTGAAGAAACTTAGTTTATCCACCACTCCTGCCACACATAATCTTTCTAAAATAGAAAAAGAAGCCATTCTCTCAATACAAAATAATGACAATATTGTGATAAGGCAATCAGATAAGGGAGGCAGTGTGGTGGTATTGGATCGAGTGGACTATGTAAATGAGGCATTGCGCCAACTAACCGATCAAAGCACATATTCTATTGTGGACCAAAATCCAACAAAACGTTTCCAATATGAGCTTGGGCAGATGTTGGATGATGGGGTTGATTTAGGTATTTTTGATCAACAAACAGCAGATTCTTTATACGTTACGCACCCGATTATCCCCATTTTCCATCATCTGCCCAAAGTCC
Source organism: Bombina bombina (assembly GCF_027579735.1). Lineage (NCBI taxonomy): Eukaryota > Metazoa > Chordata > Amphibia > Anura > Bombinatoridae > Bombina > Bombina bombina. The sequence goes on along the minus strand of NC_069501.1, from coordinate 58,347,558 downwards.
ACAAGAGTGTGACTAATGTAAAGGGCCACCCTATTATATCAGGGATAGGTTCCCTTCTGGAACCTTTATGTGACTGGTTTGATGGGGTACTGCAGCCATATGTTTTGGCTTTGCCCAGCTACATTCGTGACACCTCACATGTATTGGGCATGCTGGAGTGTATCGAGTGGCACGCACACTATAGCTGGCTGACCATTGATGTGGTCTCTCTATACTCCAGCATACCCCACGACATGGGCCTGAGGGCCATTGAATTTTTCCTACAGTCTAGTGCTGATATGTCATCAGAAAGCATAGGATACATTTTACGCATTACTCAGTACCTATTAGAGCATAACTACTTCTGCTTCGAGGGGGTCTTTTACCTCCAGAAACGGGGCACAGCCATGGGGGCCAAATTTGCCCCCTCTTATGCGAACTTGTACATGGGCTGGCTCGAGCGCTTTTTCATCTATGGAGGTGATAGCCCCCTTGGAGCAGAGGTAGTTTTCTACCGTCGCTTCATAGACGACCTGATTTTTATCTGGTCATCAAGTGAAGAACAGGCTAAATCATTTCTTGGTTTTTTGAATGAGGCAAGACATGGTTTAAAGTTTACACATGAGTGGCACCCCTCTAAGGTTAACTTCTTGGATGTCACATTAATTGGAAATTCTGTGACACAAAAGATCGAGTCTAAACTTTACAGAAAACCAATCTCAGGAAATACGATTCTCCACCATAAAAGTGGACACCCTCCACATGTATTTAGTGGCATCGCAAAGAGTCAGTTCCTGAGGGCAAGAAGGGTTTGTAGTAGTGATAGAGATTTCCATGCAGAAACCAAGGAAATTAAACAGAGGCTTAAAAATAGGGGCTATCCCTCAAAACTACTAAACAATGTAGCCAAAAAAGTGGTCACAGCAGAAAGAAACCCAAAAAATCAACAGCGCAAGGTGAATGAGCAAGACAGACCGCTTACTTTCATTACCCAATATTCTTCAGATTATTCTACTGTATGTAGCATCATTAGGAAATATTTTCCTATTCCTCTTGGTGATGTACATTTAAAAACGACAGTAGAAAAAGGGTTCAGGTGTGTCTACTCAAAAAATCTATCTTTGGGCAACCTTTTGTCTCCCAGTCGCTTACCGTCTGATAAATGGAAGAAAAGCTCCTGGTTACAAGTCAATGGTGCCTACAAATGTGGGGACCATAGGTGTAAGGCATGTGATTCTGTTGTTGAAGGCAGAGACTTTTATTCGTGTTCAACTAGAGATAAGTTTTTGCCCAAGGGATGTATAAAGTGCTCCAGTGTCTATGTCGTGTACCTCATAGAGTGTCAGGAACATTCCAAACAGTATGTTGGAATGACAAGCAGGGAAGTCCGGACAAGGATTAGAGAACATCTTGGTTATATCAAATATGAGAAACCATGTTTGGCACTATCAAGACACTTTATTGAGGTGCACGGCAAGGACACCAGATCCTTTAAATGGCGAGACATTGAAACTATCAAATTGCCTCCCAGAGGAGGGAACAAGGATGAACTTTTGGCCAGGCAGGAGGTGTACTGGATTATGAAGTTAAATACTCAGATACCACATGGATTTAATTCTGAGTTTGACATTATAAACCATTGGAAGTAATGATTGGCTTCATGGTCCAGTACACCCCATATTGACGAGTACTTTTAAAACATATATGCTATGGGATAACATTTTAATGAGAGGGCCAGTTAAAAATGAAATCACTAGCATTACACCTATAAATCTCCTTCAAAATAGATGCTTTAACTTGATCACTTGAATTATACTTTTATATGGACAAAAGAAGAGTAACTTTCTTTTTCTGTCTAACTATTAAATCCATTTGGCATAAAAAATAGGGCATATGTTTATAAAATTAGTGTAAGCTTGAACAATATTGTTAGCAAAGCTATTTTGATATTTATCAATTTATTTGTTCTTGTGCTTTTTATACATATGTCTATGCTTAAAATAATGTTGGACTAGAATATATCTATCATTTCTAACTAGTGTGTCCTATTTAGCCAACGAATTTGCATCTAGAAGGTTTTGTTGTTTTGTTGTCTTATCATTTCTATATCGTTATCTCGTTATGTGATATGCTTCTTCTCTTTTTTCTGTAACGTTGCAATACCATGTTTGTTCTTTACATTCACAAAATACCTTATAGCATGCTCTTGGATCTAGAACTGCATATACTGGCCATTTATTTACTGTTTCTGTTACCTGACATCAGACTTGACATATGTATATATTCCTCTATGTCCATTCCCATTTCCCCATTTCTTCTTAAGAGTGAAATAAGTATTTGATTGTGTGCACTCAGTACTTCAATGGTTAATAGGGGTGTGTTTAGCACCAACCAATAACCATCTCTTTTTTAACCTTTTTAAGAAGGCACTTACCTGTGCCTAATCAGGTTTATGAGTACGGCACTAGCCGAAACGTGTAAAACCTGATACTCTCTCTGTGTGTATGATGTTTGTAATTTTAATTTGAAAAATAAAAGCTGCTTTTATATCTTTTTCGGATATTGGGATCGACTTCCTTTTTTCTACTTGATACTTTACTAAGGATTACAAGGAATCCTTTTCAGATACCCTCTATCCCCAAGCATTTTAGAGGCAACTGAGGGCGGACAAAGTGCTCATTTATTTCGGAGCAAACACAGCTACTTTGGTGACACTGTTTTCAAACTTTCTTTGACATTTCCTTGCATGGGATTGGTTGACCACCCACCAAGTGACCCAGTACACGGATTCTCATTGGCTGTTTGCACCTGGAGGTAGTTGAGGTACTTGCAGTTGCAGTGCCTGATGAGCAGCGGCTGAATTGATTGACCGTTCCCTGGGAGGTGACGAGCAGTTGGAGCGCCTGGACAGCTCTATTTCCGCATGTGGTGGATGCTCGTTGGATGGAGTTTGCACGGTCGATGTGGGTGAGTCCTTCCATTGTATTTCCCAAAGGAATTTGCCTGTTACCATATACAGAGAAACCATTCTTTGATTACAGTATAAATGCTTGATAAGTGCTTTTTCTGCCATATCGCCAAAGACTGTCACATATGAGGCTGTGAACTGCCACTATAATATAATCGGCGTACAAGGGTTAAAACACGGAATTATCCTTTTTTTCATTGTTATCTCCTTGACTCTGTGCTTACCCAAGTTTAGCCGATTCCAGTTGCTTTCTACTTGCTAAAAGCCAAATAACATGGATACCGCAATTGACTGCACACAGTGCTATTCACTCATTAGTCTAAATAATCAGGACTTGGAGGGTCTGGAATTAGAAGAGTTCTTTTCAGCAGTATCTATGGATATTAAACTAGGAGACCTGTTCCATAATTTGGAAAATTTGAGACTCAAGGAAATAAGACTCAAACTAGATTCCTGGATACTTAATAAATATCTAGCATTACAAATGATTCCCAGGGGTCTACGAGTAAAAAAATTCCCAAAGTTTGAAGTGACTGACCAGGACTTTATTAGAGAGTGGAACAACATACTCTCTGAATGCTCTTTACGACTCATGGGTATGCTTATCAAATTTAAAAGTGATCAGTTGATAATGGTTCGAAATGATATTGCAAAATTACAAGCTGTATTGAATAATTTTAAACTCAGTGATGAATATGTGTGTTTTGATGTTATGCTAAGATATGTTGTTGAATCTTCAAGACAGGATTTGATTTCCATAAAACACACTAAGTTTTTACGCGACCAAAAAGATTATTCTGATAATCAGGTGTTCATTTGGCAGAGAGTAAACAAGTGTAATAGAAGGAATTTCAATAACAAACACAATGCCCAATCAAAACAAAATAAGAATAAAAATAAAAACAACATTAGCCACACTAACACTGCGGATAGTAATCAATGCACTGCTGTTAACACTGATATACAGCCTTATATCCCTCATCACAAGAAGAGAAAGAATAACAAATAAAAAAAAAAGAGTTACTTTCTCTGATCCTGAAACAACAGATGATGACTTATCATCACAAGGGACTTCTACCTCTGGTGATGAGGGATCTGGCATAGAGTACAATGATAATTTAGAAACCAGTGGTGAAGAGGCTGAAACCGGACCACAGGCTACTAATATGGTTCAGGATAATCAACCTACTGCAGGCACAAGACCTAAGATTACACAGGCCAAGCAACAAGATACTACACATTTGAATAAACAACCAGAATCTGGCACATTACAACAAGTTGCCACAACATTGCAGGTTTTTCATGTGGCCAAGAAACATACGGGGGGTGGGGGGAAACAGGTTCATGCCCCCAAACACAGATATATTCTGAGGGACCCCAAACAAACAAAATAGTGACCTCAAGCAGTGTCATAAACTAGTCCTCACATGTACTCAATAAAGCTGAGCTCAAGATTTTGGAACTGGGTTTGGGCTTTTGCCCAAATAGGAAATTTAATCTTTTCCAAACCATATTTGATTTGAATCGATTCATAAGAAAGATCACCTTAAATAAACGTTTTGAGACGACAGCCAAAGCTGATGATACTAGACCTTGTACATCCAACATTACAGATCCCACAAACTTTCCCTCTCTCACCTTTCATGAAGCATGCAGTATAACATCATTGGAGAGTTTAGAAAGGGAGTCTGCAGTACCTAGCACAATAATTGATAATAAATTTCCACAGAGAAAAGTCGCTTCTAACTTTTACCCAATACACAATAGAGGTAAATCCTTGGAAGTATTTCACACACGAGTGGTGGATGACTTGAAGAAACTTAGTTTATCCACCACTCCTGCCACACATAATCTTTCTAAAATAGAAAAAGAAGCCATTCTCTCAATACAAAATAATGACAATATTGTGATAAGGCAATCAGATAAGGGAGGCAGTGTGGTGGTATTGGATCGAGTGGACTATGTAAATGAGGCATTGCGCCAACTAACCGATCATAGCACATATTCTATTGTGGACCAAAATCCAACAAAACGTTTCCAATATGAGCTTGGGCAGATGTTGGATGATGGGGTTGATTTAGGTATTTTTGATCAACAAACAGCAGATTCTTTATACGTTACGCACCCGATTATCCCCATTTTCCATCATCTGCCCAAGGTCCACAAGAGTGTGACTAATGTAAAGGGCCGCCCTATTATATCAGGGATAGGTTCCCTTCTGGAACCTCTATGTGACTTGTTGGATGGGGTACTGCAGCCATATGTTTTGGCTTTGCCCAGCTACATTCGTGACAGCTCACATGTATTGGGCATGCTGGAGTGTATCGAGTGGCACGCACACTATAGCTGGCTGACCATTGATGTGGTCTCTCTATACTCCAGCATACCCCACGACATGGGCCTGAGGGCCATTGAATTTTTCCTACAGTCTAGTGCTGATATGTCATCAGAAAGCATAGGATACATTTTACGCATTACTCAGTACCTATTAGAGCATAACTACTTCTGCTTCGAGGGGGTCTTTTACCTCCAGAAACGGGGCACAGCCATGGGGGCCAAGTTTGCCCCCTCTTATGCGAACTTGTACATGGGCTGGCTCGAGCGCTTTTTCATCTATGGAGGTGATAGCCCCCTTGGAGCATAGGTAGTTTTCTACCGTCGCTTCATAGACGACCTGATTTTTATCTGGTCGTCAAGTGAAGAACAGGCTAAATCATTTCTTGGTTTTTTGAATGAGGCAAGACATGGTTTAAAGTTTACACATGAGTGGCACCCCTCTAAGGTTAACTTCTTGGATGTCACATTAATTGGAAATTCTGTGACACAAAAGATCGAGTCTAAACTTTACAGAAAACCAATCTCAGGAAATACGATTCTCCACCATAAAAGTGGACACCCTCCACATGTATTTAGTGGCATCACAAAGAGTCAGTTCCTGAGGGCAAGAAGGGTATGTAGTAGTGATAGAGACTTCCATGCAGAAACCAAGGAAATTAAACAGAGGCTTAAAAATAGGGGCTATCCCTCAAAACTACTAAACAATGTAGCCAAAAAAGTGGTCACAGCAGAAAGAAACCCAAAAAATCAACAGCGCAAGGTGAATGAGCAAGACAGACCGCTTACTTTCATTACCCAATATTCTTCAGATTATTCTACTGTATGTAGCATCATTAGGAAATATTTTCCTATTCCTCTTGGTGATGTACATTTAAAAACGACAGTAGAAAAAGGGTTCAGGTGTGTCTACTCAAAAAATATATCTTTGGGCAACCTTTTGTCTCCCAGTCGCTTACCGTCTGATAAAAGGAAGAAAAGCTACTGGTTACAAGTCAATGGTACCTACAAATGTGGGGACCATAGGTGTAAGGCCTGTGATTCTGTTGTTGAAGGCAGAGACTTTTATTCGTGTTCAACTGGAGATAAGTTTTTGTCCAAGGGATGTATAAAGTGCTCCAGTGTCTATGTCGTGTACCTCATAGAGTGTCAGGAACATTCCAAACAGTATGTTGGAATGACAAGCAGGGAGGTCCGGACAAGGATTAGAGAACATCTTGGTTATATCAAATATGAGAAACCATGTTCAGCACTATCAAGACACTTTATTGAGGTGCACGGCAAGGACACCAGATCCTTTAAATGGCGAGGCATTGAAACTATCAAATTGCCTCCCAGAGGAGGGAACAAGGATGAACTTTTGGCCAGGCAGGAGGTGTACTGGATCATGAAGTTAAATACTCAGATACCACATGGATTTAATTCTGAGTTTGACATTATAAACCATTGGAAGTAATGATTGGCTTCATGGTCCAGTACACACCATATTGACGAGTACTTTTAAAACATATGTGCTATGGGATAACATTTTAATGAGAGGGCCAGTTAAAAATGAAATCACTAGCATTACACCTATAAATCTCCTTCAAAATAGATGCTTTAACTTGATCACTTGAATTATACTTTTATATGGACAAAAGAAGAGTAACTTTCTTTTTCTGTCTAACTATTAAATCCATTTGGCATAAAAAATAGGGCATATGTTTATAAAATTAGTGTAAGCTTGAACAATATTGTTAGCAAAGCTATTTTGATATTTATCAATTTATTTGTTCTTGTGCTTTTTATACATATGTCTATGCTTAAAATAATGTTGGACTAGAATATATCTATCATTTCTAACTAGTGTGTCCTATTTAGCCAACGAATTTGCATCTAGAAGGTTTTGTTGTTTTGTTGTCTTATCATTTCTATATCGTTATCTCGTTATGTGATATGCTTCTTCTCTTTTTTCTGTAATGTTGCAATACCATGTTTGTTCTTTACATTCACAAAATACCTTATAGCATGCTCTTGGATCTAGAACTGCATATACTGGCCATTTATTTACTGTTTCTGTTACCTGACATCAGACTTGACATATGTATATATTCCTCTATGTCCATTCCCATTTCCCCATTTCTTCTTAAGAGTGAAATAAGTATTTGATTGTGTGCACTCAGTACTTCAATGGTTAATAGGGGTGTGTTTAGCACCAACCAATAACCATCTCTTTTGTAACCTTTTTAAGAAGGCACTTACCTGTGCCTAATCAGGTTTATGAATATGGCACTAGCCGAAACGTGTAAAACCTGATACTCTCTCTGTGTGTATGATGTTTGTAATTTTAATTTGAAAAATAAAAGCTGCTTTTATATCTTTTTCGGATATTGGGATCGACTTCCTTTTTTCTACTTGATACTTTACTAAGGATTACAAGGAATCCTTTTCAGATACCCTCTATCCCCAAGCATTTTAGAGGCATCTGAGGGCGGACAAAGTGCTCATTTATTTCGGAGCAAACACAGCTACTTTGGCGACACTGTTTTCAAACTTTCTTTGACATTTCCTTGCATGGGATTGGTTGACCACCCACCACGCGACCCAGTACACGGATTCTCATTGGCTGTTTGCACCTGGAGGTAGCTGAGGTACTTGCAGGCGCAGTGCCTGATGAGCAGCGGCTGAATTGATTGACCGTTCCCTGGGAGGTGACGAGCAGTTGGAGCGCCTGGACAGCTCTATTTCCGCATGTGGTGGATGCTCGTTGGACGGAGTTTGCACGGTCGATGTGGGTGAGTCCTTCCATTGTATTTCCCAAAGGAATTTGCCTGTTACCATATACAGAGAAACCATTCTTTGATTACAGTATAAATGCTTGATAAGTGCTTTTTCTGCCATATCGCCAAAGACTGTCACATATGAGGCTGTGAACTGCCACTATAATATAATCGGCTTACAAGGGTTAAAACACGGAATTATCCTTTTTTTCATTGTTATTTCCTTGACTCTGTGCTTACCCAAGTTTAGCCATTTCCAGTTGCTTTCTACTTGCTAAAAGCCAAATAACATGGATACCGCAATTGACTGCACACAGTGCTATTCACTCATTAGTCTAAATGATCAGGACTTGGAGGGTCTGGAATTAGATGAGTTATTTTCAGCAGTATCTATTGATATTAAACTAGGAGATCTGTTCCATAATTTGGAAATTTTGAGACTCAAGGAAATAAGACTCAAACTAGATTCCTGGATACTTAATAAATATCTAGCATTACAGATGATTCCCAGGGGTCTACGAGTAAAAAAATTCCCAAAGTTTGAAATGACTGACCAGGACTTTATTAGAGAGTGGAACAACATACTCTCTGAATGCTCTTTAAGACTCATGGGTATGCTTATCAAATATAAAAGTGATCAGTTGATTATGGTTCGAAATGATATTGCAAAATTACAAGCTGAATTGAATAATTTTAAACTCAGTGATGAATATGTGTGTTTTGATGTTATGCTAAGAGATATTGTTGAATCTTCAAGACAGGATTTGATTTCCATAAAACACACTAAGTTTTTACGCGACCAAAAAGATTATTCTGATAATCAGGTGTTCATTTGGCAGAGAGTAAACAAGCGTAATAGAAGGAATTTCAATAACAAACACAATGCCCAATCAAAACAAAATAAGAATAAAAATAAAAACAACATTAGCCACACTAACACTGCGGATAGTAATCAATGCACTGCTGTTAACACTGATATACAGCCTTATATCCCTCATCACAAGAAGAGAAAGAATAACAAATAAAAAAAAAGAGTTACTTTCTCTGATCCTGAAACAACAGATGATGACTTATCATCACAAGGGACTTCTACCTCTGGTGATGAGGGATCTGGCATAGAGTACAATGATAATTTAGAAACCAGTGGTGAAGAGGCTCAATCCGGACCACAGGCTACTAATATGGTTCAGGATAATCAACCTACTGCAGGCACAAGACCTAAGATTACACAGGCCAAGCAACAAGATACTACACATTTGAATACACAACCAGAATCTGGCACATTAAAACAAGTTGCCACAACATCGCAGGTTTTTCATGTGGCCAAGAAACATACGGGGGGTGGGGGGAAACAGGTTCATGCCCCCAAACACAGATATATTCTGAGGGACCCCAAACAAACAAAATAGTGACCTCTAGCAGTGTCATAAACTTGTCCTCACATGTACTCAATAAAGCTGAGCTCAAGATTTTGGAACTGGGTTTGGGCTTTTGCCCAAATAGGAAATTTAATCTTTTCCAAACCATATTTGATTTGAATCGATTCATAAGAAAGATCACCTTAAATAAACATTTTGAGATGACAGCCAAAGCTGATGATACTAGACCTTGTACATCCAACATTACAGATCCCACAAACTTTCCCTCTATCACCTTTCATGAAGCATGCAGTATAACATCATTGGAGAGTTTAGAAAGGGAGTCTGCAGTACCTAGCACAATAATTGATAATAAATTTCCACAGAGAAAAGTCGCTTCTAACTTTTACCCAATACACAATAGAGGTAAATACTTGGAAGTATTTCACACACGAGTGGTGGATGACTTGAAGAAATTTAGTTTATCCACCACTCCTGCCACACATAATCTTTCTAAAATAGAAAAAGAAGCCATTCTCTCAATACAAAATAATGACAATATTGTGATAAGGCAATCAGATAAGGGAGGCAGTGTGGTGGTATTGGATCGAGTGGACTATGTAAATGAGGCATTGCGCCAACTAACCGACCATAGCACATATTCTATTGTGAACCAAAATCCAACAAAACGTTTCCAATATGAGCTTGAGCAGATGTTGGATGATGGGGTTGATTTAGGTATTTTTGATCAACAAACAGCAGATTCTTTATACGTTACGCACCCGATTATCCCCATTTTCCATCATCTGCCCAAGGTCCACAAGAGTGTGACTAATGTAAAGGGCCGCCCTATTATATCAGGGATAGGTTCCCTTCTGGAACCTCTATGTGACTGGTTGGATGGGGTACTGCAGCCATATGTTTTGGCTTTGCCCAGCTACATTCGTGACACCTCACATGTATAGGGTATGCTGGAGTGTATCGAGTGGCACGCACACTATAGCTGGCTGACCATTGATGTGGTCTCTCTATACTCCAGCATACCCCACGACATGGGCCTGAGGGCCATTGAATTTTTCCTACAGTCTAGTGCTGATATGTCATCAGAAAGCATAGGATACATTACTCAGTACCTATTAGAGCATAACTACTTCTTATTCGAGGGGGTCTTTTACCTCCAGAAACGGGGCACAGCCATGGGGGCCAAGTTTGCCCCCTCTTATGCGAACTTGTACATTGGCTGGCTCGAGCGCTTTTTCATCTATGGAGGTGATAGCCCCCTTGGAGCAGAGGTAGTTTTCTACCGTCGCTTCATAGACGACCTGATTTTTATCTGGTCGTCAAGTGAAGAACAGGCTAAATTATTTCTTGTTTTTTTGAATGAGGCAAGACATGGTTTAAAGTTTACACATGAGTGGCACCCCTCTAAGGTTAACTTCTTGGATGTCACATTAATTGGAAATTCTGTGACACAAAAGATCGAGTCTAAAATTTACAGAAAACCAATCTCAGGAAATACGATTCTCCACCATAAAAGTGGACACCCTCCACATGTATTTAGTGGCATCGCAAAGAGTCAGTTCCTGAGGGCAAGAAGGGTTTGTAGTAATGATAGAGATTTCCATGCAGAAACCAAGGAAATTAAACAGAGGCTTAAAAATAGGGGCTATCCCTCAAAACTACTAAACAATGTAGCCAAAAAAGTGGTCACAGCAGAAAGAAACCCAAAAAATCAACAGCGCAAGGTGAATGAGCAAGACAGACCGCTTACTTTCATTACCCAATATTCTTCAGATTATTCTACTGTATGTAGCATCATTAGGAAATATTTCTCTTGTTAGGTGTATCCAGTCCACGGATCATCCATTACTTGTGGGATATTCTCCTTCCCAACAGGAAGTTGCAAGAGGATCAACCACAGCAGAGCTGCTATATAGCTCCTCCCCTAACTGCCATATCCAGCCATTCTCTTGCAAGCTCTCAATATAGCTGGAGGTAATTAGAGGAAAGTGGTAAAATATAGTTAGTTTTTTCTTCAATCAAAAGTTTATTGTTTTTAAATGGTACCGGAGTGTACTATTTTATCTCAGGCAGCATTTAGAAGAAGAATCTGCCTGCGTTTTTCTATGATCTTAGCAGAAGTAACTAAGATCCACTGCCGTTCTCACATATGTCTGAGGAGTGAGGTAACTTCAGAGGGAGAATGGCGTGCAGGGTATCCTGCAATAAGGTATGTGCAGTTAAGTTTTTCTAGGGATGGAATTTGCTATAAAATGCTGCTGATACCGGATTAATGTAAGTTAAAGCCTAAATACAGTGATTTAATAGCGACTAGTATCAGGCTTGCTATCAGAGGTATATACTCTGATTAATGTGCAATATAAAACGTTTGCTAGCATGTTTAATTGTTTTTATATATGCTTTGGTGATAAAACTTTTTGGGGCCTAGTTTTTTCCACATGGCTGGCTTTATTTTTGCATAGAAACAGTTTCCTGAGGCTTTCCACTGTTATAGTATAAAAGTTACAGTTGATGCAGTTAAAATTACAAACTGTGACATTCAGCTTCCCTCAGCAGTCCCCTGCATGCTATAGGACATCTCTGAAGGGCTCAAAAGGCTTCAAAAGTAGGAGCTGTGGCAGTTGTTATGACTGTTTAAAAAACATATTTTTCGTTTGGTTAATCTGTTTTTTGTATTAAGGGGTTAATCATCCATTTGCAAGTGGGTGCAATGCTCTGCTAACTTGTTACATACACTGTAAAAATTGCGTTAGTTTAACTGCCTTTTTTCACTGTTATTTCAAATTTTGGCAAAATTTGTTTCTCTTAAAGGCACAGTAACATTTTTTTATATTGCTTGTTAACTTGATTTAAAGTGTTTTCCAAGCTTGCTAGTCTCATTTCTAGTCTGTATAAACATGTCTGACATAGAGGAAACTCCTTGTTCATTATGTTTAAAAGCCATGGTGGAACCCCATAGGAGAATGTGTACTAAATGTATTGATTTCACTTTAAACAATAAAGATCAGCTGTTATCTTTGAAAGAATTATCACCAGAGGATTCTGACGAGGGGGAAGTTATGCCGAATAACTCTCCCCACGTGTCGGACCCTTTGACTCCCGCTCAAGGGACTCACGCTAAAATGGCGCCAAGTACATCAAATACGCCCATAGCGATTACTTTGCAGGACATGGCGGCAATCATGGATAATACCCTGTCAGCGGTATTAGCCAGACTGCCTGAATTCAGAGGAAAGCGCAATAGCTCTGGGGTTAGACGTAATACAGAGTGCGCAGGTGTTTTAAGGCCCATGTCTGATACTGCGTCACAATATGCAGAAGCTGAGGAAGAGCTTCAGTCTGTGGGTGATGTCTCTGACTCGGGGAAACCTGATTCAGATATGTCTACTTTTTAATTTTAAGCTTGAGAACCTCCGGGTGTTGCTTGGAGAGGTTTTAGCTGCTCTGAATGACTGTGACACAATTGCAGTACCAGAGAAATTGTGTAGACTGGATAAATACTATGTGGTGCCGGTGTGTACTGACGTTTTTCCAATACCTAAAAGGTTTACAGAAATTATTACTAAGGAGTGGGACAGACCCGGTGTGCCGTTTTCCCCCCCTCCTATTTTTAGAAAAATGTTTCCAATAGACGCCACTACACGGAACTTATGGCAGACGGTCCCTAAGGTGGAGGGAGCAGTTTCTACTTTAGCAAAGTGTACCACTATCCCTGTCGAGGACAGTTGTGCTTTTTCAGATCCAATGGATAAAAAATTAGAAGGTTACCTTAAGAAAATGTTTATTCAACAAGGTTTTATCCTGCAGCCCCTTGCATGCATTGCTCCTGTCACTGCTGCTGCGGCGTTCTGGTTTGAGTCTCTGGAAGAGGCCTTTCAGACAGCTACTCCATTGACTGAAATACTTGACAAGCTTAGAACACTTAAGCTAGCTAATTCTTTTGTTTCTGATGCCATTGTTCATTTGACTAAACTAACGGCTAAGAATTCTGGATTCGCCATCCAGGCGCGTAGGGCGCTATGGCTTAAATCTTGGTCAGACCCTATTCGGGCCTGGTTTGAAGGAAATTATTGCTGACATTACTGAAGGTAAGAGTCATACCCTTCCTCAGGACAGGGCCAAATCAAGGGACAAACAGTCTAATTTTCGTGCCTTTCGAAACTTCAAGGCAGGTGCAGCATCAACTTCCTCTGCTACAAAACAAGAGGGAACTTTTGCGCAATCCAAGCCGGCCTGGAAATCTAACCAGGCCTGGAGCAAAGGCAAGCAGGCCAGAAAGCCTGATGCTGCCTCTAAGACAGCATAAAGGAACGGCCCCCTATCCGGCAACGGATCTAGTAGGGGGCAGACTTTCTCTCTTCGCCCAGCCGTGGGCAAGAGATGTTCAGGATCCCTGGGCATTGGAGATCATATCTCAGGGATATCTTCTGGACTTCAAAGCTTCCCCCCCACAAGGGAGATTTCACCTTTCGAGATTATCTGTAAACCAGATAAAGAAAGAGGCATTCTTACACTGTGTGCAAGACCTCCTAATAATGAGAGTGATCCATCCAGTTCCACAGATGGAACAAGGACAGGGATTTTATTCAAATCTGTTTGTGGTTCCCAAAAAAGAGGGAACCTTCAGACCAATTTTGGATCTAAAGATCTTAAACAAATTCCTCAGAGTTCCATCGTTCAAAATGTAAACTATTCGGACAGTCCTACCTATGATCCAGGAGGGTCAGTACATGACCACAGTGGATTTGAAGGATGCTTACCTTCACATACCGATTCACAAAGATCATCATCGGTTCCTAAGGTTTGCCTTTCTAGACAGGCATTACCAGTTTATGGCTCTTCCCTTCGGGTTAGCTACAGCCCCAAGAATTTTTACAAAGGTTCTGGGGTCTCTTCTGGCGGTCCTAAGACCACGGGGCATAGCAGTGGCCCCTTATCTAGACGACATCCTGATACAGGCGTCAAACTTCCAAATTACCAAATCTCATACGGACATAGTGTTGGCATTTCTGAGGTCGCATGGGTGGAAAGTGAACGAGGGAAAGAGTTCTCTATCACCCCTCACAAGGGTTTCCTTCCTAGGAACTCTGATAGATTCTGTAGAAATTAAAATTTACCTGATGGAGTCCTGGTTATCAAATCTTCTAAATTCCTGCCGTGTTCTTCACTACATTACGCGCCCTTCGGTGGCTCAGTGCATGGAAGTGATCGGCTTAATGGTAGCGGCGATGGACATAGTGCCATTTGCGCGCCTACATCTCAGACCGCTGCAATTATGCATGCTCAGTCAGTGGAATGGGGATTACACAGATTTGTCCTCTCTGCTAAATCTGGATCAAGAGACCAGAGATTCTCTTCTCTGGTGGCTATCTCGGGTCCATCTGTCCAAAGGTATGACCTTTCGCAGGCCAGATTGGACAATTGTAACAACAGATGCCAGCCTTCTAGGTTGGGGTGCAGTCTGGAATTCCCTGAAGGCTCAGGGATCGTGGACTCAGGAGGAGAAACTCCTCCCAATAAATATTCTGGAGTTAAGAGCAATATTCAATGCTCTTCTAGCTCGGCCTCAGTTAGCAAGCCTGAGGTTCATCAGATTTCAGTCGGACAACATCACGACTGTGGCTTACATCAACCATCAGAGGGGGACCAGGAGCTCCCTAGCGATGTTAGAAGTCTCCAAGATAATTAGCTGGGCAGAGACTCACTCTTGCCATCTATCAGCGATCCATATCCCAGGTGTAGAGAACTGGGAGGCGGATTTTCTAAGTCGTCAGACTTTTCATCCGGGGGAGTGGGAACTCCATCCGGAGGTGTTTGCTCAATTGGTTCATCATTGGGGCACACCAGAATTGGATCTCATGGCGTCTCACCAGAACGCCAAGCTTCCTTGTTACGGATCCAGGTCCAGAGACCCAGAAGCGACGCTGATAGATGCTCTAGCAGCACCGTGGTTCTTCAACCTGGCTTATGTGTTTCCACCATTTCCTCTGCTCCCTCGACTGATTGCCAAAATCAAACAGGAGAGAGCATCAGTGATCTTGATCGCGCCTGCGTGGCCACGCAGGACCTGGTATGCAGACCTGGTGAACATGTCATCCTTTCCACATTGGCCTCTGCCTCTGAGACAAGACCTTCTACTACAAGGTCCATTCAATCATCCAAATCTAATTTCTCTGAGACTGACTGCCTGGAGATTGAACGCTTGATTTTATCAAGGCGTGGCTTCTCCGAGCCAGTCATTGATACCTTAATAAAGGCACGAAAGCCTGTAACCAGGAAAATCTACCATAAGATATGGCGCAAATATCTTCATTAGTGTGAATCCAAGAATTACTCATGGAGTAAGGTTAGGATTCCTAGGATATTGTCCTTTCTCCAAGAGGGTTTGGATAAAGGATTATCAGCTAGTTCTTTAAAGGGACAGATTTCTGTTCTGTCTATCCTTTTGCACAAGCGTCTGGCAGAGGTTCCAGACATCCAGGCATTTTGTCAGGCTTTGGTTAGAATTAAGCCTGTGTTTAAACCTGTTGCTCCTCCATGGAGCTATAACTTGGTTCTTAAGGTTCTTCAAGGAGTTCCGTTTGAACCCCTTCATTCCATTGATATCAAACTTTTATCTTGGAAAGTTCTGTTTTTGATGGCTATTTCCTCGGCTCGTAGAGTCTCTGAGTTATCAGCTTTACAATGTGATTCTCCTTATCTGATTTTCCATACAGATAAAGTAGTTCTGCGTAAAAAACCTGGGTTTTTACCTAAGGTAGTTTCCAACAAGAATATCAATCAAGAGATTGTTGTTCCATCATTGTGTCCTAATCCTTCTTCAAAGAAGGAACGTCTTTTACATAATTTGGACGTAGTCCATGCTTTAAAGTTTTACTTACAAGCGACTAAAGATTTTCGTCAAACATCTTCCCTGTTTGTTGTTTACTCTGGACAGAGGAGAGGTCAAAAGGCTTCGGCAACCTCTCTTTCTTTTTGGCTTCGGAGCATAATACGCTTAGCCTATGTGTCAGGTATCACATAACCAATATACCTTTAAGACCCAGTGCAGTCTCACTCCTTTCCCTATTTAAGGCTCCTCCTCATGATATCTCATTGCTTAGTATTGCAGTAATCTTTCCTAGATCCTCTGTGAACCTATGCCATCCTGTGAACGCTGTTCACAAACCTCTGAACTCCTGAGAAACTTAACATTGAAACTCCTATCTCTGTTGTCTTGTATTATTTTAAGGCAACTTATCGTTTTTCCTGTGTTCTATATTTAAAGTTGAGAGGACTCTGCTTTATCTCTCTGCCGCACTCCGGTTCCAGCTACCGCTCTCCTTGCCTGTCAGCTCACAGCAGTGTTCTACGGGAACGCAGTGACGTCATCCGCCAGCTTCACATTACCGCTGATAGCAGCAGCTCCTATTCTCTGCTCACTTCCTCAGCTTGTGGCGAGTTTTGCTTCGCGCTCCTGCTTGGTAAGCACTGCTCTAGTTTGATCCTCTGAGCTACCGCAGAACATTGTATCTTTGCCTTACTCTCCTAAAAAGAAATCTAAACTTATATGAGTGCCAATATTATTTGTATTTGTTCTGATCCTCTCACTTCCATAAGTTTTTCTCAGTGTGTGGCAGCCATATTTTGTTTTCTCTTGCAAGAGTCTGAATATTATAAACTTTAAACTGCATACAACTCTTATATCAGGATTGTTTTCAACTACCCCTGCTGCTTTATTTTTTCCTTCCACAGTGTCAACCCTGACACATGTGGCAGCCATAGGGGATATGTGGGAAACTGCACCTGTATATTAAATTGTATTGTGTGATTACTGAGTAATACATTGTTGCGCAGGATCACCATGTGTATCCCATACTATTCACTAATACAATACACCCTATTTAATAGTGTCATATCCTAGCAGTTGTGGTTCTAAAGCACCTGATGTTACATTCTTATTCAAGCTCTTTAAATTTCAGTTCCCTTGACATACTCTTGACATAATACTAAGCCAACTAACATGGACCCAGCTGGGATGAATACACATATTCAGAACCTCACTCAGAGGGTTGATCTGCTTACAGAGGCCTTGAATACCCTCAAAGTGGAGAATGATACTATGAAAACTTACATCCGGGATGTTGTGGATAAAAGGGTCCCCTTACTGGAGCCCCAGGTTAGTACTCCAGAGAAATTTAATGGTGATCGCTCTCAATATAGGGATTTTAAGAATGCCTGTTTGCTCATGTTTTCTTTGAAACCCCATACCTATCCAAATGATAGAGCTAGAGTATTAACTGTTATTTCCTATTTGAGGGGTGAGCCACGCACCTGGGCTAACTCCTATTTTGAAAGTAACGATGAGATTCTTAATTCATTAGAAAATTTCTTTACTGCCATGGGTACCCTATACGAAGATCCATACAAACAGCTCACCGCAGAAAACGCTATGAGAAACTTAAAACAGAAGAAAAGAATAGTCGAAGACTATATTACAGACTTTAAAAAATGGGCCAAAGACTCACAGTGGAACAACCTGTCTCTGAGAAATCAGTTTAGGTTGGGCCTATCAGATGGCATAAAAGATGAGCTCTCTCGCACTGACTTACCCCAAACCCTAGAAGAATTGATGTCTCTCAGTATTACCATCGACAGGCGTCTTAGAGAGAGACAACAGGAACGCTCCTACCATGATAGCTATCCTAAAAAACAAAACATACCTGCTGTGAGTAAATCTTCCTCCGAACCTATGGATATAGGTTTCATTAAAGGCCCCCTTTCCTCCGAGGAGAAGATCAGGCGTAGGGCTAACAACTTATGTTTATATTGTGCCTGCGACAGTCACACTGTTAGAGATTGCCCATCCTTGCAGAAACAGAACAAGGGTAAGACTATCATTCAACCTTTTTGTTGTACCACTCAGCTCTTACCTGATCCATACTTACACTTGTCTCTTCTCTTGCAGTGGGACTCCCATCGGGTCAACGCTACCGCGATCATTGATTCGGGAGCAACAGCTTCCTATATTGATAGTGTATTTACTCAAAAAAATAAAATACCTGTAGTCAAAAAGAAGACTCCTGTCTTATTAAGAGGTATTGACGGTACTCCTATCCCCACTGGTCCCGTCGAATATCAGACTATCCCTTTACTTATCACCTCCACCAGCCATCATAGGGAATATTTTACTTTTGATATCATTCCCTCTCCTATTGCACCTATTGTTTTAGGTATAAATTGGCTTTGTACTCATAACCCCCAAATAGATTGGAACTCACTTACCCTTGATTTCAATTCAAAGTTTTGTCTGTCTACTTGTTTCCCTGCAACTGTTCTTCATACATCTGCACTTCCTGAGGATCCTCAGATCCCTGCAGTTTACCAGGACTTTGCAGATGTTTTCAGTAAGGCAGAGTCTGAAAATTTACCACCCCATAGAAAATATGATTGCCCTATAGAGATCATTCCAGGGTCTGAAATCCCTACAGGGCATATCTATCCTCTATCCAATCCAGAACTCTTACATTTAAAGACTTACCTAGACGAAAACCTTAAAAAGGGTTTTATTCGCCCCTCTACCTCTCCAGCTAGTGCAGGAATTTTCTTCGTGAAAAATAAGGATGGTACTCTTAGACCCATTATCGATTATCGTCAACTTAACAAGGTTACTATAAAAAACCGTTACCCCTTACCCCTTATTCCTGAGTTAATAGAGAGGTTAGAGGGCGCAAAATTCTTTACCAAACTGGATTTGAGGGGTGCCTATAACCTCATCCGTATAAGAGCTGGCGATGAGTGGCTGACGGCTTTTCGAACCCGATACGGTTTGTTCGAATATGTCGTCATGCCTTTTGGGCTCTGTAACGCGCCCGCAACTTTTCAGCACCTCATCAATGATATCTTTAGAGATATTTTAGATATTTTCATTGTTATATATCTTGACGATATTTTAATTTACTCCAAAACATTTGAAGAACATATCTCTCATGTTAGACAAGTACTTTCTAGACTAAGAGGTAACCACTTATATGCCAAGGCAGAAAAATGCCTTTTCAATACACAGTCTATATCCTTTCTCGGTTATGAGATTTCTCCCAAAGGTATCTGTATGGAAAACAAAAAGGTTGAAGCAGTCTTAAACTGGCCCATACCAAAAAGCGTACGTCAGGTTCAATCTTTTATGGGTTTTGCGAATTTTTATCGCAAGTTTATCAAAAACTTCTCTAAGATATCTCTACCTCTCACTACGCTGACAAAAGCTAATACATCGTTTAAGTGGACCCCACAAGCACAACAAGCTTTTGATTTACTTAAACAGATGTTCACTTCAGCTCCCATACTCCGTTTTCCTGATCCTAATTTACAGTTTGTACTGGAGGTAGACGCTTCCAACCATGCTATTGGAGCTGTTCTCTCACAGAGAGAGAGTTTGAAAAAACCCCTTCATCCTGTCGCCTTTTATTCTAGAACTCTAAACTCTGCAGAACAAAATTACCCTATTGGTGATAAAGAACTTTTAGCTATAAAACTGTCTTTAGAACATTGGCGACACCTTCTTGAAGGCACTCCAGTGCCAACACTCATTTATACGGATCACAGAAACCTCCAGTATTTAAAATCCACTAGAACACTCTCGGCCAGACAGGTTCGCTGGAATCTTTTTTTTTCACGCTTCAACTTTCTGATAACCTACAGACCAGCAACAAAAAACCAAAAGGCCGATGCCCTTTCGAGAATTGGAGGCCATCCCAGTTCTCCATCAACCCTTCGTTCAGTGATTCCAGAAAACAATTTCATCTCTTTTACAACAGATATCACACCCTTACTTAAAAAGGAACAAACTTTGGATTCCACAAAACCATCACAACTTCTACAAAAGAACTCTCAAGGTCTGTATACTCATGACACAAAATTGTATGTCCCTCCTACTCTCAGACCTTCATTTCTCCGATCTATTCATGACAGCTTTTTAGCTGGTCATCCAGGTTTGCGCAAAACGCAGGAATTGGCAAATAGGACCCACTGGTGGCCAACCATCTCTGCCGATGTCAGAAATTATGTAAGCTCTTGTGCAACCTGTTCTGTTTCCAAGAGGGATAAACATTCCCCTTATGGTCTCCTTTTACCTTTACCAACTCCAAAGAAACCTTGGGCTGAAATTGCCTTAGATTTCATCGTGGATTTACCTCTATCATCAAAAAACAATACTATATTAGTGGTTGTCGATCTATTCACGAAGATGTCTCATTTTATTGCTTTCCCCAAACTTCCTACTGCTCTAGAGACAGTTCACTTACTCATTGAACATGTTATTAAACTACATGGCTTACCCATATCTATACTCAGTGACAGAGGAACTCAATTCTCTAGTAAACTTTGGCACCAATTCTGCAAGACTTTCTCAGTTGAAAGGAAACTGACAACTGCCTATCACCCCCAATGCAATGGACAGACCGAGAGATGTAATCAATGGTTAGAACAATTCCTAAGATTATATTGTTCCAACAACCAAAATTCTTGGTCTGATTACCTCCCCTATGCGGAGTTTTGTTACAACAATACTATCCATTCCACCACTGGTATCACACCATTTTTTGCAAATTACGGCTTTCACCCAAACTTCCATTTATTCCAAAACTCTGCCACATCATCCCCCACTATATATGAGTTGTCTGACAACATATCAGCTAACTTCAAAACTATTGAATCTGCTATAAACAGCGCAAAAGAAGTATACAAACGGTATTATGACCGCCGTAGACGTCCTCCTCCTCAGTATAAGGAAGGTGACCTGGTTTGGCTCTCCACCAAACATTTACGTCTCAATACTCCTTCAAAAAAGATGTCTCCTCTATACATCGGTCCATACCCAGTATTACGTACCATAAATGCTAACGCAATACGTCTCAAATTACCATCTACCCTCAAAATTCATCCTACTTTCCACGTCTCGCTTATCAAGCCCTACAGAGAAGTTAGAGACCCCATTACTTCGGTAGTGCAACCACCAGTTACTATAGACCCTACTGTGGAGTACGAGGTACACACTATTTTGGATTCACGAATTAGACGTGGTCACCTAGAATACCTCATTCATTGGAAAGGATACTCGCACGATGAGGATTCCTGGGAACCAGCTTGCAACATTTCGGCTCCACGTTTAATTACACTTTTCCATCAGCGACATCCAGATCGCCCGAAGCTTTGAGCCCCAGAGTGGCTCCTTGAAGGGGGGATTCTGTCAGGTATCACATAACCAATATACCTTTAAGACCCAGTGCAGTCTCACTCCTTTCCCTATTTAAGGCTCCTCCTCATGATATCTCATTGCTTAGTATTGCAGTAATCTTTCCTAGATCCTCTGTGAACCTATGCCATCCTGTGAACGCTGTTCACAAACCTCTGAACTCCTGAGAAACTTAACATTGAAACTCCTATCTCTGTTGTCTTGTATTATTTTAAGGCAACTTATCGTTTTTCCTGTGTTCTATATTTAAAGTTGAGAGGACTCTGCTTTATCTCTCTGCCGCACTCCGGTTCCAGCTACCGCTCTCCTTGCCTGTCAGCTCACAGCAGTGTTCTACGGGAACGCGGGTGACGTCATCCGCCAGCTTCACATTACCGCTGATAGCAGCAGCTCCTATTCTCTGCTCACTTCCTCAGCTTGTGGCGAGTTTTGCTTCGCGCTCCTGCTTGGTAAGCACTGCTCTAGTTTGATCCTCTGAGCTACCGCAGAACATTGTATCTTTGCCTTACTCTCCTAAAAAGAAATCTAAACTTATATGAGTGCCAATATTATTTGTATTTGTTCTGATCCTCTCACTTCCATAAGTTTTTCTCAGTGTGTGGCAGCCATATTTTGTTTTCTCTTGCAAGAGTCTGAATATTATAAACTTTAAACTGCATACAACTCTTATATCAGGATTGTTTTCAACTACCCCTGCTGCTTTATTTTTTCCTTCCACAGTGTCAACCCTGACACATGTGGCAGCCATAGGGGATATGTGGGAAACTGCACCTGTATATTAAATTGTATTGTGTGATTACTGAGTAATACATTGTTGCGCAGGATCACCATGTGTATCCCATACTATTCACTAATACAATACACCCTATTTAATAGTGTCATATCCTAGCAGTTGTGGTTCTAAAGCACCTGATGTTACATTCTTATTCAAGCTCTTTAAATTTCAGTTCCCTTGACATACTCTTGACACTATGAGACTGCTGGACAGCATCCCCCTGAAAGGATTACAGCTCATTCTACTAGAGCTGTGGCTTCCACCTGGACCTTTACAAATGAGGCTTCTGTTGAACAGATTTACAAGGCGGCGATTTGGTCTTCGCTTCATACCTTTTCAAAATGTTACAAATTTGATACTTTTGCTTCTTCGGAGGCTATTTTTGGGAGAAAGGTTCTACAGGCAGTGGTCCCTTCCATTTAAGTACCTGCCTTGTCCCTCCCTTCATCCGTGTACTTTAGCTTTGGTATTGGTATCCCACAAGTAATGGATGATCCGTAGACTGGATACACCTAACAAGAGAAAACATAATTTATGCTTACCTGATAAATTTATTTCTCTTGTGGTGTATCCAGTCCAAGGCCCTCCCTGTCCTTTTAAGGCAGGTCTATATTTTAAACTACAGTCACCACTGCACCCTATGGTTTCTCCTTTCTCGGCTAGTTTCGGTCGAATGACTGGATATGGCAGTTAGGGGAGGAGCTATATAGCAGCTCTGCTGTGGGTGATCCTCTTGCAACTTCCTGTTGGGAAGGAGAATATCCCACAAGTAATGGATGATCCGTGGACTGCATACACCACAAGAGAAATAAATTTATCAGGTAAGCATAAATTAAGTTTTTCCTATTCTTCTGGGTGATGTACATTTAAAAACGACAGTAGAAAAAGGGTTCAGGTGTGTCTACTCAAAAAATCTGTCTTTGGGCAACCTTTTGTCTCCCAGTCTCTTACCGTCTGATAAAAGGAAGAAAAGCTCCTGGTTACAAGTCAATGGTACCTACAAATGTGGGGACCATAGGTGTAAGGCCTGTGATTCTGTTGTTGAAGGCACAGACTTTTATTCGTGTTCAACTGGAGATAAGTTTTTGTCCAAGGGATGTATAAAGTGCTCCAGTGTCTGTCGTGTACCTCATAGAGTGTCAGGAACATTCCAAACAGTATGTTGGAATGACAAGCAGGGAAGTCCGGACAAGGATTAGAGAACATCTTGGTTATATCAAATATGAGAAACCATGTTTGGCACTATCAAGACACTTTATTGAGGTGCACGGCAAGGACACCAGATCCTTTAAATGGCGAGGCATTGAAACTATCAAATTGCCTCCCAGAGGAGGGAACAAGGATGAACTTTTGGCCAGGCAGGAGGTGTACTGGATCATGAAGTTAAATACTCAGATACCACATGGATTTAATTCTGAGTTTGACATTATAAACCATTGGAGTAATGATTTGCTTCATGGTCCAGTACACCCCATATTGACGAGTACTTTTAAAACATATATGCTATGGGATAACATTTTAATGAGAGGGCCAGTTAAAAATGAAATCACTAGCATTACACCTATAAATCTCCTTCAAAATAGATGCTTTAACTTGATCACTTGAATTATACTTTTATATGGACAAAAGAAGAGTAACTTTCTTTTTCTGTCTAACTATTAAATCCATTTGGCATGAAAAATAGGGCATATGTTTATAAAATTAGTGTAAGCTTGAACAATATTGTTAGCAAAGCTATTTTGATATTTATCAATTTATTTGTTCTTGTGCTTTTTATACATATGTCTATGCTTAAAATAATGTTGGACTAGAATATATCTATAATTTCTAACTAGTGTGTTCTATTTAGCCAACGAATTGGCATCTAGAAGGTTTTGTTGTTTTGTTGTCTTATCATTTCTATATCGTTATCTCATTATTTGATATGCTTCTCTTTTTTCTGTAACGTTGCAATACCATGTTTGTTCTTTACATTCACAAAATACCTTATAGCATGCTCTTGGATCTAGAACTGCATATACTGGCCATTTATTTACTGTTTCTGTTACCTGACATCAGACTTGACATATGTATATATTCCTCTATGTCCATTCCCATTTCCCGATTTCTTCTTAAGAGTGAAATAAGTATTTGATTGTGTGCACTCACAATGGTTAATAGGGGTGTGTTTAGCACCAACCAATAACCATTGGGGTGTGTTTAGCACCAACCAATAACCATCTCTTTTGTAACCTTTTTAAGAAGGCACTTACCTGTGCCTAATCAGGTTTATGAGTACGGCACTAGCCAAAACGCGTAAAACCTGATACTCTCTGTATGTGTATCATGTTTGTAATTTTAATTTGAAAAATAAAGGCTGCTTTTATATATTTTTCGGATATTGGGATCGACTTCCTTTTTTCTACTTAGTACTATTTTTAGCACTATAATCCCTGTAACTGTGGGCCTGGCACACACGCTGGGAGGAAGGCAACTGCATTTAGATTACACTAGCTTACTGATGTTTCACAGTCAAAAAAGTTTTTTTTTAAAATATTTACAATACTGTTATAACAAATATGATTGGTGGCACTAGTTGGCAAGTGGGCCTGGCACACACGCTGGCAGGCAGGCAACTGCAATTCAATTGCACTAGCAGACTGATGATTCACAGTCAAAAAATGTTTTATTTTAAATATTTACAATAGTGTTATAACAAATATGATTGGTGGCACTAGTTAGCAAGTGGGCCTGGCACACACGCTGGCAGGCAGGAAACTGCAATTCAATTGCACTAGCAGACTGATGATTCACAGTCAAAAAAAGTTTTTATTTTAAATATTTACACTACTGTTATAACAAATATGATTTGTGGCACTAGTTGGAAAGTGGGCCTGGCACACACGCTGGCAGACAGGCAACTGCAATTAAATAACTAGCAGACTGATATTAAAGTTTTTTTTTACAAAATTTAAACTAATGTTACACCAGATAGGAGTGGTGGCACAGAGGATGGAAGTAGGCACAGTATATGCTGGCAGCCTGACACACAGGCTGGCACTAATGGCAGCCAGGCTGGCCTGGCAACTAAAATTAAATAACACTAGAAGAGGACTGATATAAAAGTTTTTTTTTTTAAATTTAAACTAATGTTGCACCAATAAGTGGTGGAAAAAAGAGCTATTAATCACAGTATATGATGTGGGCCTTACACACAGGCCTGATGGAAAATGAAATTAGATTACACTAGCAAAATGATGTAAAAGTATTTTTTTTTAATTTAAAATAATGTTAACCAGATATCAGTGGTGGCACAGAAGAATTAATCACAGTATATGATGTGGGCCTGACACACAGGCCTGATAGAAAATGAAATTAGATTACACTAGCAAAATGAAGTAAAAGTTTTTTTTTTAAATTTACACTAATGATTGTTAAGCAGATATCAGTGGTGGCACAGAGCAAAAAAACACAGTATATGATGTAAGCCTGACACACAGGCCTAATAGAAAATGAAATTAGATTACACTAGCAAAATTATGTAAATGTTTTTTTTTTTTAATTTTACACTAATGTTACACCAGATATCAGTGGTGGCACAGAGCAATTAATCACAGTATATGATGTGTGCCTGACACACAGGCCTGATTGAAAATGAAATTAGATTACACTAGCAAAATGATGTAAAAGTTTTTTTTTTTTTTAAATTTACACTAATGATTGTTAAGCAGATATCAGTGGTGGCACAGAGCAATTAACCACAGTATATGCTGTGAGTCTGACACACAGGCCTGATAGAAAATGAAATTAGATTACACTAGCAAAATGATTTAAAAGTTTTTTGTTTTTTTTTAATTTTACACTAATGTTACACCAGATATCAGTGGTGGCACAGAGCAATTAATCACAGTATATGATGTGGGTCTGATACACAGGCCTGATAGAAAATGAAATTAGATTACACTAGCAAAATGATGTAAAAGTTTTTTTAAAAATTTACACTAATGTTAAGCAGATATCAGTGGTGGCACTAATCATGGTATATGCTGTGAGCCTCACACACAGGCTGACAGCCAGGCAAATGTAAATAAAATTACAAATTTAAAAAAAAAAAAAAACGACTGAAGTTCTAGCCCTAAAAAGGGCTTTTTGGGCTGAAGTTCTAGCCCTAAAAAGGGCTTTTTGGGGTGCTGTCCTTACAGCAGAGATTAGATGAGTCCTTCAGGACTGTAGTGGACACTAAATACACTAGCCTAGCTATCTATTTCCCTATAAAATCACAAGCAGCAGCACTAACCCTCCTCTCACTAAGAAAGCAGGATCGTAATGAATCTAAAATGGCAGCTGCCCAGGAGTTGGGAGGGTCTGGGAGGGAGTGTCTGCTGCTGATTGGCTCAAATGTGTCTGCAGGCTGTGAGATACACAGCTATCTATTTCCCTATAAAATCACAAGCAGCAGCACTAACCCTCCTCTCACTAAGAAAGCAGGATCGTAATGAATCTAAAATGGCAGCTGCCCAGGAGTTGGGAGGGTCTGGGAGGGAGTGTCTGCTGCTGATTGGCTCAAATGTGTCTGCAGGCTGTGAGATACAGGGTCAAAGTTTCCTCAATGATGACGAATAGGGGGCGGATCGAACATTGCATTTGTTCGCCCGCCGCGGCGAACGCGAACAAGCTAAGTTGGCCGGGAACTGTTCTCCGGTGAACAGTTCGCGACATCACTACTTCTGATCAACACTATCTGTTAATTTGTCTTTTTTACTTTTAGTGTACCAAAAATAATAATAATTAACCCTTTCAGTGCTGATTAGATTTTTTTTTCGGGTGGTTATAGGATTAGGAATTGGGGTGTGAAATGGGAATTGGGGTGGAAGTGGGAATTGGTGGGTGGGTTGAGGGATTTAGTATTAGGTATGAGTTAAGAAATTGAACCCTTTCAGTGCTGTTTTTTATGGTGATCAGTATTGTTTTATTTTTGGGTGGTGTGTAGGGTTTCTTTTGTTGGGTGGAAGCGGGAATTGGGGGTGGAAGTGGGAATTGGTGGGTGAGTTGTGGAAAGTTGTGTTAGGTAGGGGTAAAAAAATGTTTTCCCTTTTTTCATTATGGCATCTTAGTATTCCGCAGAAGAGGCTTAGCCATTCACACAGGAATTTACATTTGCTGTATCTCATAATGACACTCTAACAGCATCAGATAAGTACAACTTCTAGTGATGGTGCTCCCAGTCTGTCGCCATCTACAAAGAGGCGTTCCCAATGTTCACAACATCCAACAAACTTAACTGCCCCTGAAATAACCCCCTTTACGTCAATTCCTGGCATCGCAACCTGCATTTCAGTTTGTGAGCCAATAAATTATTTTAGCCTGTTTCTGACCAACAACATGTCTTGTTAATGGGTATAGTGAGAAAACAAAATGAATCTTATTACTGGCACCAGCACCCCACCCTGGTTACTACTCTTTTTCCAGGGATTATGTAGAGGGAATAATATGAACAGCTTCTGCATTTTCTTCTTTTTAATGATAATGCCGCCTGTAGAAATGACCCCTTGCATGATAGGCTATACAAGATAAGGCCCTTGATAAAATACCTGCCTGAAAAGCTTTCAGAAAATTATACTCCTCACCAGAACATCTGTGTAGATGAGTCCCTGATCAAATTTAAGGGTAGATTGCTGCTGTACCAAAAAAGCAGACATGAGAATGTCATACACTTTACCAGAATTTAAAGATCTTGTCAGATATTTTGTTTAACCAGACCCCTAATTGTTCCAACATTTGAATCAGATAATGTCCTGAGACTTTGCGGCAAGCACTTTAATTATAGGATCCCCCAAAGCCAGAAAAAAAGTCACTCCAAAAAAAGTGCAGAGTCTGTTACAAAAAAGGAGTTAGGAGAGACTCTAGCTATGATTACCCTTCCTGCCTATCTCTACCTGACCCATGTATTAAAGACTGTTTCAAAGTTTTCTATACAAAGTTAAACTATTGATTCAAATGACTCTTTGGGGTCAATTTATCAAGCTCCATAACCTGTCCGCCTGCTCTGAGGCGGCGGACAGAAATCAACCGGATCAAATATGATCGGGTTGATTGACACCCCCTGCTAGCGGCCGATTGGCCGTGAATCTGCAGGGGGCGGTATTGCACCAGCAGTTCATTAGAACTGCTTGCTTCATTAGAACTGCTTGTGCAATGATAAATGCCGACAGCGTATGTGCACCGGACATGATATGCTACATTGTATCATGTCCGCTCGCATATTAATAAATTGACCCCTTTATGTTTTCTTGATTTATTTATTTTTACTATTCTGTATTCCTTACCTCCTGATTACTCTTGGTCAGCTGTCTGTACCAACTTTTTAGTTTGTTATACTGACTACTCTAACTTCATGGATCTCCTGACCTTGGCCTGTCCCTTTTTACATTAAGCCCAGCCACTCTAAGGTCATGATAAATTAGCTAAACAAAACAACACAAAATACCAGATTTAGTATACCCTTTATTTATTGTTTTGTGTGTTTCTCTCTCAGCTGCACTACATTTATTAAAATTTACAAACCATTATATACAAAGAAATTAAACAGACATACGTGCCAGATCAATCAATAATCGACTTTACATTTATACAATATTTGCCATAAAGACTATTTTCAATGTATTTATACCAATAAACAGTGGAAAATACATTCTAGATCTATAAATCAAAATGATCGTCCTACTCAATACTATTTACAACAGACCAGTGCATTTAATGTCTTGCAATTCCGTAAATACAGTGGTTACCTTAAAAGATTAAAAGACATCTATATGCATACAATATACTCCACCATATCCAACAGTGTATCTACACAAACTGTACATTCCTTTCTTTACATAACTAAATCACATAAAAAAAAATAATTATTGGAAAACTGCTCATTATAACCAAGCAGGTGTTATCCATTAAAAAATGAATTTTGTCAAGTTTAGACTTTATGGTTTGAAATTTTTTCAGACTTTGCAACAGACAGAAACTTTGTCACTTTCATTTCAGAGAATTGTATATCCATATTTCTCAGGCTGAAAGGCAAAGCTATATTTTTGGCATTAAATGCAAAGACCCACAACCCATGGTCACTGAGACATTTAATAACTAATATAGCTATGTATATATATATATATATATATATATATATATATATATATATATATATATATAATTATTTAGGAACTAGAGTAAAACGCATAGTAGCCCAAACTTTTGGGTGCATCTTTGTAGTCCTCAGATGCAATGGCCTCACATTTTATAGGGGGAGAGTTTTCATTGCTGGAAGTGCTAGGAGAAAGCCTTCTTCTCTTGCAAGCCCCTGTGTACACACCAGAATCATTAAAGTCCAGAGATTTTATGGAAGGGGGTGTCTGTAGGGAAACCAATTGGACTTGATTTTGAAGACCATGACAAACCTGAGGACATTTTCTGCTGCTAAGGAGATCCTCTAATTCCCCATCCAGTCATGGAAACAAACGCTGGATAGTATGCCATGTGGTGAGAAGTCTGGACAGGAAAGGACTTGATGCCATAAGTGAGCAGAGAACTGGATAAGTAGTCAGTTTCGTATGGGCACATGTCTAGTTTGTTGGCATTAGCTTGCTGTACAGGAGTCACAAGCCACCTTTGTAGTGGAGCATTTGCCACCTCTTCATGAGTCTGAGGGAACAGCAACTCACTGGTCTGGGGTACAGTTCTCTCCCTGCTGTAGTATCTGGCAGGGGGCAATTTGTTGACGAATTGCTCTTGGAAGAAAGTCTGAATGCTGTAGCGGGCTCCGGGCACTATCTGATGTGATCTAGGAGAATCCGCAGGAGATGTTGTTAATCTGTCACTTTCTGAAGCCGTGTACATGGAGTCGTAGTTTTTCCTGAAGCCTTTTGCAAACAGATTTGCCTTAATGGCCTTAATTTTTATTCCAAGGGTGGCAATATTGTCTGAAAGGCAGCATAGGCCAATAAAATATGTCAGATTTACATGTAGAAAGACTGAAATGGGCAAGCCTTATATTTGGCCCTGGGACTTCCTGAAGCCCCATAAAACCTGTACATGTAGGGAATTGTTGTACTCATTGGACAGAAATGAACACTAATATGGATGTTTTATAGAAGTAAAACATATAAGAATGATGATATAAACAGTGATAGTGCAGAGTTTGTGTGAAAAGCTCAAAACAACAAAACAAAACATGACCACTAAATTTGGCAAGCTCTTGTGACTAAAGTGGCTAGAAAAAAAAAGACTGGAGATACCCCCATTGGAATACCCTGGGTTGTCTACTTTTGCAAATGGTATGCCATCATAGGTGTAATTTTCATTCCTGAGCTGCCATACTGCCTTAAAGGTGACAGAGGCTCGAAAATTAATATGTCAAATCTCCATGGCTCATATTTGGACCTGTAATAACTGGAAATCACAGAAAACCTGTACATGTGGGGTATTGCTTTATTCATCAGTCATCATTGAACACAAATATTGGTGTTTTATAGCAGTAAAACCTATTAGGATTATGAAATTCACAATAAAAAAAAATTGTGTTTGTGCTTGAAAAAAATAAAATTTCTTAATTTCTCACACTTACTTAGATTTATCGTTCATATATCAATATCTGACTTAAAAAGAAAGCCCTATTTGTCCTCTAAGAAACAATATATAATAAGCGTGGGTGCACTTACTGTGAAAGAGGTAAATTATGGTTGAAAAGGTCAATTTCTAGTTTTTGTTTATGTTTAGTACTTGGACAATTGTCTGCACCCTTAAGGGGTTAACTGCAAAAAAAATTGGAACGTGCCCCTTTTATAACAAATAATCAAAATTAACATAAACAATTTTATTTTATATTAATATACAAATATATTAACCTTTTCAAAGTTTTGTATAACATTTAGTAAACTAGTGAATCAAACTATTCTAAACAGGATATTCTAATGTTCAAATGTCACTCCTACAATAGTTCATGAACTCTTTCAAATTACATTTACTTGTGTAGAAAGATCGGCTAGTTTATATTTTGATCTCTAGATACAGAGTTATTATGGACATTGGCATAATATATTTTTAATATATGTAACAAGTACTTTTCACTATCTTTTGGAATATTATCAATGCAATGCATCAATGTGTGTATGTGTATCTTGAAGCATACAAGAACAAAATAAGAAAAACAGTATAGAATAGCATTAACACATTATCCTGATGACAATACATCCTAATATTTTACAATTCTTGAGGGAGAGAGAGACCAGACAGGTGTTTCATGCATGGAGAACTGGAAACAATCTAACTGTACATAACATTAAAATAATTCAGAATATTTTAAGCAAGATTGTCAATCTAATTATCCAGGAAGAACAGCACATTTAAAATCTTTAGCCACTTAAAATATTAGGTGGTAGGAAGTGCCAAGACGGCACCTGGGCACCTGTGTGTCCACGGATTTCTTTTGTTTTTAAAAAAGACATATCATTGCCACACTTAAAAATAACCCATAGAAATGCTAGAACATACCAAGGCTTTTGCAAAAAGAATACGTAGAATTTTGCCATACAAGATACACAATACACAGAGTTGCTATTGTTTAATAGTATAAAATTGATAATATAAACCACAAGAACAGCTGTAAAGCCATTGGAGGAGCAGGAGGAGATAGACCTTCCACACGACAAAAAGCTCCTAAGAGATAAATAGATTCCTTTATGAATGTAGATTCACACCATCAGAAGCCCTGCTTCACTACTACATTCATTTAGATCAGCCTGCTAAATTATACATTGGAGCAATGTGACATTTTTTTAGAAGAGGGCCTGATTCTACTGCCCACTCCACCTGTGCCTTTGTCACTATGATTTTCATCCCATTTTTTAGTTAACTACCTCTACGGTTGTTCTTTTTTAACATGCCATGTTTTGTCTATCAATCTGCCACTCCACCACCACTTACTTCCTATTGCCAAATCTGCTACTGTAGAAATGGATAGACAGAATCCTGGAATGGGGAGCTTACCTATTCTTAGCTAAACCATTTTGACCAATGTGGGTATCATTAACAGACACTAAAGGTATAAGTTAATTGAGATATTAATTGTTTTCTAGTCTGGAACCAATAATACAGAGAATAGATAGCTGGAATCTGGTCAATACAGCAAAAGAGTAATCAGCGAACAGGCCAAGGTTCAGAATCAAAAGAGCAGTCCAAAACAATGCATCAGAGTAGGAGGATAAAATTCAAAAGCCCAAACATCAGAGTAACGTTCTAAAGTTCAGAAAACAGCAAATTAATATACAGTTAACTTATCTCAATAGAAGGGTCAGACAGGTTGCATAATCTAAAAACTTTGGTGGTCATCATCAGGGAAAGCACTAAAAGGGAGTCTAAGATGACCTTTTTAACACCTCACATTCAGGCTTTGCAACAGGAACAAGACCAAGAGTCATTTCCAATGAAAAATAATATAAAAAAGTGCTAAATTTAGCGTAAAGCTTACTTAACAAATTCCAGGCAAGTCATAAGCAATATCCAAAGAGCAAGCTGGGCTAAACAGATTCTATTTTGTGTGACCCCCAACTCCTGCTGCAGAAATCCTTCTTCCCTCAGCACTTGGGTACCACAGTGCACTGAGAGCTGTGCTTTCCTGAGGACACCCTAACTTAGTTAAGTACAGCTTGGTTCTGGCCACTCATGATATTGACAAAAGGGCAATTTTGTAGAAAAATGTGGTTAGTTTATCTCACACAAATGGGTAAGTTTATCATTTGGAGGATTTTAGGCATATGGTATGTGGAATCATTAGCGTTTGGTTTACAATGATATGTGTAATTAATTGATATGATGATTACTCACATTATTGAAAACCTTTTTTTTTTTTTTTTTTAAATATCATATTAAAAAGCTAAAAGTTTTAACTGGTGCTATTCACCCCTTACATCCTTATTTTAGATATTTATATTTTTTTGGATTTCAGATACCTACTAATGATAAGACTAATTGAGTGCTAAGAAGGATATTAGAGTCATTCAATACTGTCCGCCACCATACATCATTGCCGAATCAGAAACATAATCTCCTCCATCAAGAAAATGAAAAAGTAGGGGAGGAGTTGGCAGCCGGAGTGGCAAGGCGCCTTGTTAGTGAGCTCCGGACAAAACACCTTAATAACTTTAATATTTACGCACACATAGACTTATATCACCCCATACTGGGCAATTTAGACAAAGAAGCTCCAATATACCTCCGTACCATCTTAAAACCTGACAGGAGGAACATGATTACTGTATGTGGAGAGAGTTCTGGATCTCCGGTAGCGGCAGACCTAGGCCACAAGTCTTGACCACGTCTTTCTAGCCACAACAAGTGACCGTCTGTATGTAAGTATGGGAAGTTGAGCAGCTATTCCCACACCCTAAGCCACTGATCTAACCCAGAAGGTGAGCAGTAAATGGCCCAACCTTCCCAGAACTCTCAGAAGCCATGTGGTTAAGTCGCAGTTGAGAACACATGCTGGAGCTGGGACATAATAAGCTCAATTGACTAATCTGTTGCTGGTGACTACTCTGAGCCGGTGAGCCATAGGCATTACAATTTGGAAACAGTAGTACGTACAGCATGGTACCTCACTGACCAGGCTGAAGGAGACAGTTGACTAATAGAGAAGCACTGCCACAACTACACAGAGTACACTGACCATAACTTACAAAAAAACTAATTGCGATAGCACTCCACTATTAATGATGGGGATGCCCTGTATTATGTCCCTTTAAATTTGTATGTACATTAGGGCTAGTGCTTGTGCATGAGGACAATTTGTGGGGTGAAGTCAGAACAAGTTGACCAAAGTATGCACTTATAATAGCATCTCTGTGTCCCCTAGATTATCATCTATTTCAACTGGTGAATGAACATAGCTGCAATTAAAATATAACTTTTATTGGAGTAACATTAAAAAGATGTGTGTGTTTAAAAACACAAATATGATACGGTGGTACTCACTAATGATATAACATATATACCATTATATGTCTGATTTAGCTTAAGTATAAATTATACTTTGAATTCCTAAGGGTTATATAAATAGCACCCTGAGGACATTATTAAATCTCTAAGATGATTGGGCAGTTATGGTCAGAGATTGTATCAGATGTGATTGTGCACTATATTACAAGTGGAGCAAGCAATAACCCTTACCCTTGTGTTGTGATATAAATGACCACTGAAGTCGATATACTATCGCTTGCGGGAAGCCGAAGTTGCAATATTGCAATTGCTATAATGATATAAAACCTAAAACTCTGCTTGTGTGCAAACCTGATTGCATTTTACCAAGTGTACTAACCCGACATGAAATATTAATATTTCACATTCCAATAGAAGATGATGTTCTATTCAATATATATGATATTTTGCTGGTAAATATATATATTTATTTATTTATTTATAAAATATTTTACCAGGAAGGATACATTGAGATTTCTCTCGTTTTCAAGTATGTCCTGGGATCACAAAACATTGCATTGATACAATAGGGTACAATAAAATACAAAACAATAATAATACACAATATATGCAAAAATTTAACATAGAACAGGTAGGAAATATATAATCAACCATGACAGGTGCATTCTGTTTTGAGATATGTAGAGAGGGATCTCTTAAAGGATATTAGGCTTGGGGAAGTTTTTAAAGTGTGCGGGAGGTCATTCCATAACTGTGGCGCTCGGTAGGTAAAGGAGGATCGAGCTGCTTTCTTTTTGTATTGAGGTAAGCTAAATAATGGGCTGCTACTGGATCGGAGGTTATAGGAGGTGGGAATAGCTGGGGAGAGCATTCTGCTCAGGTAGGGTGGGAGCTTCCCAGAAAGGCTCTTAAACACAAGGCAGGAAAGATGGAGGGTGCGTCTGGATTCCAGCGTCAGCCAGTTTAGTTCTTTTAGCATGTCACAATGGTGGGTCCTGTAGTTTGTGAAAAAGGAAAAAATTATGGGTTAACTCTGCTGTGAAATCCTATTAAGCCTGTGAAAACAAGAGGAATCTCTCAACCTCTAAACAAATACTGAAGTGAAAAAAGAATAACATGGATTCTAGATGAAACCATTAAATTCGAATAACACAGGCGCTATAAAGCTTAAAATAGTGTGGTGAAAAAATAGTATAAATAAATATTATAAATTGTGTACAAACACGTGTAAATATAAATTAAATTCTGTGCAAACACAAAAAAGCCAATAAATTTGAGAAAACAGAAAATTGATGTGCAAGATTCTGCATATATTTAATAACAAAATAAAATAAAATGTGAACAAAATAAAATTTGAACATGTTTAAAAACGAAATACAAAGTGGCAAATGCGCTGATCAGACGCAGTTACATGTGCAGTATACAAATGGCAACAGTTACTGAATTAAACAATTATTAGAAACAACAGGGGATGAAATAAGAGATCTCTTTAATCCAAAGGTCATCCGAAGAAGCGGTCTTTGTTGAGCCCAGGTTGAGGATATTTCAGTCAGGCTGGAACGAGACGAGAGACCGATGAAACAGCAAAAGAGGCACCAATATAAGGTTAACACTAATACTTACACCGGAATCGGTGATGCGAACATGTGAACTCCTCTCAGTGGCTTAGTCTCCGGACAGCAGGAACAGCAGCTTGAACACACCGTACAAGAGTGGCGATGAAATAAAGCCAGGTATTGTTTTCACAAACACCTTTGCACGCAGGTAAATGATATCCTGCATTATACTTATTAACCCCTAATCTGCCGCCTCCTACACCACTGCCACCTACATTATACTTATTAACCACTATTCTGCCACCCCCTACACCGCCGCCACATACATAAAGTTATTAACCCCTATCCCGCCGCTCCCGGAGCCCACCGCAACTAAATAAAGTTATTAACCCCTAAACCGCCATCCCCCCACATCGCCATAAACTAAATTAACCTATTAATATTAAATATTAACTCATCCCTATCTTATAATAAATTTAAACTTACCTTTAGAATTAAATTAAACTATATTAAACTATTAATTAACCTACCCTAACTATTATACTAAAATTACATTAAACTATATTAAAATAAAAATTATTCTACCCTAACTATTATACTAAAATAATAATTAATCTACCCTAACTTTTAAACTAAAATTACATTAAACTACAAATTAAAATAACTATATTCTATATTTAAACACCTAACCCTATTTAAATAATTTAAATCTACACTAAAAAATTACTAAGTTACAAAAAACTTACAACTAAGTTACCAAAAATAACAAACACTAAATTACACAAAAAATAAACACTAAGTTACAAAAAATAAAAAAGAAATTATCAAGGATTTAAACTAATTACACCTAATCTAAGGGCCCTATGAAAAAAAAACCCCTCAAAATTAAAAAAAACCTAACTTACAATAAACTACAAATAGCCCTTAAAAGGGCCTTTTGCGGGGCATTGCCCTAAAGAAATCAGCTCTTTTACCTGTAAAAAAAATATACAAACAACCCCCCAACAGTAAAACCCACCACCTACACAACCAACCCCCCAAATAAAAAGCTAACTAAAAAAAAACTAAGCTCCCCATTGCCCTGAAAAGGGCATTTGGATGGGCATTGCCCTTAAAAGGGCATTTAGCTCTTTTGCAGCCCAAAACCATAATCTAAACATAAAACCCACCCAATAAACCCTTAAAAAATCCTAACACTAACCCCTGAAGATCGACTTACAGTTTTGAAGATCCGACATCCATCCTCCAAGAAGCCGGGAGAAGTCTTCATCCAAGCGGCAAGAAGTCTTCCAAGAAGCCGGCTGAAGTCTTTATCCAAGCCCGTAGAAGTCTTCACCCAGATGGCATCTTCTATCTTCCTCTTCAAGACATCTGAGACTGCAGCCTCTTCTAGCCTGCTCTCCTTTCTGCTTGTCTCTCCCATGCCACAGCCACTGCCCTCCCCCCGCCTACCAGCACAGCACAGGTAACTCCCTTTGTTAAGTTTCTTCCAGCAGCCACTGCCCTGCCCCCCGCCTCCTAGCCCTCCCACCTCCCAGCCGAAGGCGCGCCAAAGGCCAGCCCATCTGCGCCCGTCCGTGCCTGGACCGGGTCCAGTGCCACTAACCCTGGCTCCCACAACCACCGCCACTATGACGCCAGCACCCTCCTCCATCTTAACACCGGTAGATCATCTGTCTGCCACCACGCATCTCTGACGAACACCATAGGACCCTTCACCTGCCGCAACTGCGCCTTCTCCTCCCTTCAAACCACTAACCTGCCAGTCACCTCACACGCCTTCTCCTCCCTCCGAACCACAAACCTGCCAGTCACCTCATGCAAAAACAACTGCAACCACCTCAACTGCATCCTCCTCAACACCCACTCCGTCCACAAGCACGCCGTCAAAATCTGGAACCTGCTCAACACCACCGCCCCAGATGTTGCCTTCCTTACTGAAACCTGGCTGAACCCCACATCAACGCCAGACATCGCCATCGCCATCCCCATCCCTGATGGATACAAGATCTCCCACAAGGACCGCAGCAACCGACCGGGAGGAGGCATCGCCATCATCCAGAAACACTCCCTCCATGTCACAACCAGCTCCGACTACCACTCACCAGGCTTGGAACACCTACACTTCAAGATCCAGGTCAGTCCCAACACTACCCTCTGTGGCACCCTCATCTACAGACCTCCCGGACCTTGTCCTGCCTTCTGTGACTCCATCACTGACCTCATCGCACCCCACGCCCTCTCCTCAACAGACTAGATCCTCCTCAGTGACCTCAACTTCCACCTAGACAACCCCAATGACCACGACACTGCCAACCTCTTAGAAAACCTTGGAACCATCGGACTAAAGAAACTCGTCAACTCCCCAACCCACTTAGCCGGACACACACTCGACCTTATCTTCTCTGCAGGCAACCACATCTCAATCAACTACATCACCGAACTCCATTTGACTGACCACCATCGCATACATTTTTTCTTCAACAAACCCACCGCACACCTCCGGCAGCACCACCCACCCCACAGAAACTGGAACAACATCACCGAAGACCAACTGCACTCCACCCTGAACAAGTGCCCCCCAGCTACCTCCACAGATGCCAACTTCTCCGCCCGCAACCTCCACCACTGGCTCACAGACTGCACCAACACCCTCGCCTCTCTCAAGAAAACGTCCAACCGTTCAAACGTTCACCCCTGCCCTCCAGGACTCCAAACGCCACTGCAGGCGATTGGAAAGGACCTGGAGATCCAGCAAGACCCCCTCAAATAAAACAGCCTACAAAGAAGCCATCACTACCCACTACCACCTCATCAAAACCACCAAGAAGACAGCCATCCAAGATAGAATCAATGCCAACATCCACAACAGCAAGGAGCTATTCACAGTCATCAAGGAATTCTGCAATACCAACAGCAACACCAACGACATCCCGCCCTCCCAGGACCTCTGCAATAACCTCGCAATGTACTTCCACCGCAAGATCGTCGACAT
The DNA here is from genome assembly GCF_027579735.1 of Bombina bombina. NCBI lineage: Eukaryota > Metazoa > Chordata > Amphibia > Anura > Bombinatoridae > Bombina > Bombina bombina. The sequence continues at coordinate 58,308,623 of NC_069501.1, read as the reverse complement.
CTATGACAGCTTTGCAACCCAGAACTCACCCACCACCGCCTACCCACCAACTCCCACCGATACCTCACCCAAATACACCACCACCTACTGACCATCTGGAGCCCCCTCACCACAGAGGACACCATCAGAATCATGAGATCGATCCACTCCGGAGCACCCTCGGACCCATGTCCGCATCACATTTTCAACAAAGCGGGTGACACTATCGCCTTCAAGCTCTGCAGCACCATCAACTGCTCCATCGAAACCGGCACCTTCCCAGATGACTGGAAGCACGCAGAATTAAAACCCCTACTGAAAAAACTCACGGCTGACCCCAATGATCTGAAGAACTACCGCCCAATCTCTTTGCTCCCCTTTGCGGCCAAAGTCATCGAGAAGTCCATCAACGCGCAACTCGTTGACTACATCGATGCCAACCACACCCTGGACCCCTCCTAATCCGGTTTCAGGAGCAACCACAGCACCGAGACCGCTCTCCTCGCTGCCACAGACGACATCCTTGCCCTACTCGACTGAGGAGAGACCGCTGCCCTCATTCTCCTAGCCCTCTCAGCAGCATTCGACACTGTCTCCCACCTCACCCTCCGCAACTGACTACACGATGCCGGCATACGCGAAAAAGCCCTGGAATGGATCACCTCCTTCCTCACCGGCAGAACCTAGAAAGTTAGACTCCCACCCTTCACCTCCAAGCCCACAGAAATCAACTGTGGTGTACCCCAAGGCTCTTCGCTGAGCCCCACCCTATTCAACATCTACATGGCCCCTCTCTCCGCAATCGCCCAACGACATGACCTCAACATCGTCTCCTATGCCGATGACACCCAGCTAATCATTTCACTCACCAGTGACCCCACCACCACCAAGAGAAACGCTCATTAAGGGCTGACAGCAGTCGCCACCTGGATGAACTACAACTGCAGACAAGACCGAAGTCCTCCTCCTTGGTCCCACCACATCCGCTTGGAATAACTCATGGTGGCCCACAGCCCTCGGACACTCTCCAACCCCCACCGACCATGCACGAAATCTAGGTGTCATCCTGGACTCATTGCTTTCCATGGACCGGCAAATCAACGCCGTCTCATCTGCATGCTTCCACACACTTCACCTGCTGCGAAAGATCTTCAAATGGATCCCAACTGAGACCAGGAAGACTGTCACTCACGCCCTCGTCAGCAGCCGACTGGACTATGGTAACACACTCTAAGCCGGCACCACCATCAAGCTCCAAAAGAGACTACAGCGCATCGAGAACTCCTCGGCCAGACTAATCCTTGACATCCCTCATCAATGCCACATCACCAAACACCTGCGGGACCTGCACATACAAAAGAATAACCTTCAAGCTTCTCACCCACGCATTCAAGGCCCTCCACAACATCGGTCCCGAATACTTGAACCACCGCGTTACCTTCTACACCCCTATCCAGACAACTTCCATCGGCCGACCAAGCCCTCGCTGTCATCCCCCGCATCAGGAAAACTCCAGCGGGAGGCAGATCCTTCTCTCACTGGGCAGCCAAGACTTGGAACACCCTCCCGCTGCACCTCAGACAAGCTACCACCCTAACTAAGTTCAGAAAGGACCTCAAGACCTGGCTCTTTGACTGAACTGCAACCCTCAGCGCCTTGAGTCCCTTACGGGTGAATAGCTGCGCTTTACAAGAACCCAATAGATAGATAGATAGATAGATAGATAGACATCTGACGCAGAGCAACCTCTTCTTCCGACGGACTAACGACGAATGAAGGTTCCTTTAAATGACGTCATCCAAGATGGCGTCCCTTAGATTCCGATTGGCTGATAGAATTCTATCAGCCAATTGGAATTAAGGTACAAAAAATCCTATTGGCTGGTGCAATCAGCCAATAGGATTGAGCTTTCATCCTATTGGCTGATTGCAACAGCCAATAGGATGTTTTCAACCTTAATTCCGATTGGCTGATAGAATTCTATCAGCCAATCGGAATCTAAGGGACACCATCTTGGATGACGTCATTTAAAGGAACCTTCATTCATCGGTAGTCGTCGTCAGAAGCGGATGCTCCGCGTCGGCTGTCTTGAAGATGGAGCCGCTCCGTGCCGGATGGATGAAGATAGAAGATGCCGTCTGGATGAAGACTTCTGCGGGCTTGGATGAAGACTTCGGCCGCTTCGTTGAGGACTTCTTCCGGCTTCTTGGAGGATGGATGTCGGATCTTCAAAACTGTAAGTGAATCCTCTGGGGTTAGTGTTAGTATTTTTTATAGGTTTACTGGGTGGGTTTTAGTTTTAGATTAGGGTTTGGGCTGCAATAGAGCTAAATGCCCTTTTAAGGGCAATGCCCTTCCAAATGCCCTTTTCAGGGCAATGGGGAGCTTAGGTGTTTTTAGTTAGCTTTTTATTTAGGGGGTTGGTTGTGTGGGTGGTGGGTTTTACTGTTTGAGAGGTGTTTGCATTTTTTTTTACAGGTAAAAGAGCTGATTTCTTTGGGGCAATGCCCCGCAAAAGGCCCTTTTAAGGGCTATTGGTAGTTTATTGTAGGCTATGTTTTCTTTTTATTTTGGGGGTGCTTTTTTATTTTTATAGGGCCCTTAGATTAGGTGTAATTAGTTTAAAGCTTTGATAATTTCTTTTTTCTTTTTTGTAACTTGCGCCTAGATTTAGAGTTTTGCGTTAGAAGGGGTGCGCTAGTTACGTGTGTTTTTTTCCCCCCGCACCTTTTAAACAACGCTGGTATTTAAAGTTCTCAGAAGGGCTGTGTTAGGCTCCAAAAAGGGAGCGTACAGGCATATTTACCGCCACTGCAACTCTCAATACCAGCGTTGCTTACGGACGCGGCCAGCTTCAAAAACTTGCTCATGCACGTTTCCCCCATAGGAAACAATGGGGCAGTTTGAGCTGGAAAAAAACAGCAAAAAAGCAGCGTTCAGCTCCTAACGCAGCCCCATTGTTTCCTATGGGGAAATACTTCCTAAGTCTGCACCTAACACCCTAACATGTACCCCGAGTCTAAACACCCCTAACCTTACACTTATTAACCCCTAATCTGCCGCCCCCACTATCGCTGACCCCTGCATATTAGTTTTAACCCCTAATCTGCCGCTCCGTACACCGCCGCAACCAACGTTATCCCTATGTACCCCTAATCTGCTGCCCCTAACACCACCGACCCCTATATTATATTTATTACCCCCTAATATGCCCCCCCAACGTCGCCACTACCAACCGGACCTCGCCGCTACTATAATAAATGTATTAACCCCTAATCCGCCTCGCTCCCAACTCAAAAACCCTATAATAATTAGTATTAACCCCTAATCTGCCCTCCCTAACATCGCTGACACCTAACTTCAAGTATTAACCCCTAATCTGCCGACCAGACCTCGCCACTACTTTTTAACGAAATAAAATAAATCTTATTAAATAAATTAATCCTATTTAAAGCTAAATACTTACCTGAAAAATAAACCCTAATATAGCTACAATATAACTAATAATTATATTGTAGCTATTTTAGGATTAATATTTATTTTACAGGCAACTTTGTATTTATTTTAACTAGGTACAATAGCTATTAAATAGTTAATAACTATTTAATAGCTACCTAGTTAAAATAATTACAAAATTACCTGTAAAATAAATCCTAACCTCAGTTACAATTAAACCTAACACTACACTATCAATAAATTAATCAAATAAACTACCTACAATTATCTACAATTAAATACACTAAATTACAAAAAACAAACACTAAATTACAAAAAAAACAAACACTAAATTACAAATAATAAAAAAGATTACAAGAATTTTAAACTAATTACACCTACTCTAAGCCCCCTAAAAAAATAACAAAGCCCCCAAAATAAAAAAAATGCCCTACTCTATTCTAAAATAAAAATTTAACAGCTCTTTTACCTTACCAGCCCTTAAAAGAGCCTTTTCGGGGCATGCCCCAAAGAAAACAACTCTTTTGCATTTAAATAAACATACAATACTCCCCCAACATAACAACCCACCACCCACATACCCCAAATCTAACCCAAACCCCCCTTAAAAAACCTAATACTAAGCCCCTGAAGATCTTCCTTCCTTATCTTCACCACGCCGGGTATCACCGATCCGTCCAGAAGAGGGTCCGAAGTCTTCATCCTATCCGGCAAGAAGAGGTCCAGAAGAGGGTCCGAAGTCTTCATCTTATCCGGCAAGAAGAGGGCATCCGGACCGATAGACATCTTCATCCAGGCGGCATCTTCTATCTTCTTCCATCTAGCGCGGACCATCTTGAAGCAGTCGACGCAGATCCATTCTCTTCTTCCGGCGACTCCTGACGAATGAAGGTTCCTTTAAGTGACGTCATCCAAGATGGTGTCCCTCAAATTCCAATTGGCTGATAGGATTCTATCAGCCAATCGGAATTAAGGTAGGAAAAATCTGATTGGTTGATTGAATCAGCCAATCAGATTCAAGTTCAATCAGATTGGCTGATCCAATCAGCCAATCAGATTGAGCTTGCATTCTATTGGCTGTTCCGATCAGACAATAGAATGCAAGCTCAATCTGATTGGCTGATTGGATCAGCCAATCCGATTGAACTTGAATCTGATTGGCTGATTCAATCAGTCAATCAGATTTTCCCTACCTTAATTCCGATTGGCTGATAGAATCCTATCAGCCAATCGGAATTCGAGGGACGCCATCTTGGATGAGGTCACTTAAAGGAACCTTCATTCGTCGGGAGTCGCCGGAAGAAGAGGATGGATCTGCGTCGTCTGCTTCAAGATGGTCCCGCTCCACGCCGGATGGAAGAAGATAGAAGATGCCGCCTGGATGAAGATGTCTACCGGTCCGGATGCCCTCTTCTTGCCGGATAGGATGAAGACATCGGACCCTCATCTGGACCTCTTCTTGCCAGATAGGATGAAGACTTCGGACCTTCTTCTGAATGGATCGTCTGAATGGATCGGTGATACCAGGCGTGGTGAAGATAAGGTAGGAAGATCTTAAGGAGCTTAGTGTTAGGTTTTTTAAGGGGAGTTTGGGTTAGATTAGGGGTATGTGGGTGGTGGGTTGTAATGTTGGGGGGTATTGTATGTTTATTTAAATGCAAAAGAGCTGTTTTCTTTTGGGCATGCCCCGCAAAAGGCCCTTTTAAGGGCTGGTAAGGTAAAAGAGCTGTTAATTTTTTATTTTAGAATAGGGTAGGGCATTTTTTTATTTTGGGGGGCTTTGTTATTTTTTTAGGGGGCTTAGAGTAGGTGTAATTAGTTTAAAATTCTTGTAATCTTTTTTTATTTTTTGTAATTTAGTATTTGTTTTTTTTGTAATTTATTGTTTGTTTTTGTAATTTAGTTTAGTGTATTTAATTGTAGATAATTGTAGGTAGTTTATTTAATTAATTTATTGATAGTGTAGTGTTAGGTTTAATTGTAACTTAGGTTAGGATTTATTTTACAGGTAATTTTGTAATTATTTTAACTAGGTAGCTATTAAATAGTTATTAACTATTTAATAGCTATTGTACCTAGTTAAAATAAATACAAGGTTGCCTGTAAAATAAATATTAATCCTAAAATAGCTACAATATAATTATTAGTTATATTGTAGCTATATTAGGGTTTATTTTTCAGGTAAGTATTTAGTTTTAAATAGGATTAATTTATTTAATAAGATTTATTTTATTTAGTTAGATTTAAATTATATTTATCTTAGGGGGGTGTTAGGGTTAGGGTTAGACTTAGCTTTAGGGGTTAATACATTTATTAGAGTAGCGGCGAGGTCCGGTCGGCAGATTAGGGGTTAATACTTGAAGTTTAAGTGTCGGCGATGTTAGGGAGGGCAGATTAGGGGTTAATAAAATTTATTATAGGATTTTTGAGGCGGGAGTGAGGCGGTTTAGGGGTTAATACATTTATTATAGTAGCGGCGAGGTCCGGTCGGCAGATTAGGGGTTAAAAAGTGTAGGTAGGTAGCGGCGACATTGGGGGGGCAGATTAGGGGGTAATAAATATTATGTAGGGGTCGGCGATGTTAGGGGCAGCAGATTAGGGGTCCATAGGGATAATGTAGGTTGCGGCGGTTTGCTTTCGGCAGATTAGGGGTTAAAAAAATGTAATAGAGTGGCGGCGATGTGGGGGGACCTCGGTTTAGGGGTACATAGGTAGTTTATGGGTGTTAGTGTACTTTAGAGCACAGTAGTTAAGAGCTTTATGAACCGGCGTTAGCCCATACAGCTCTTTACTCCTGAATTTTTTCTGCGGCTGGAGTTTTGTTGTTAGAGTTTTAGCGCTCACTTCAGCCAAGACTCTAAATACCAGCGTTAGAAAGATCCCATTGAAAAGATAGGATACGCTATTGACGTAAGGGGATCTGCGGTATGGAAAAGTAGCGGCTGGAAAGTGAGCGTTAGACCCTTTCCTGACTGACTCTAAATACCAGCGGTAGGCCATAACCAGCGTTAGGACCCCCTAACGTTGGTTTTGACGGCTAATGCAGAGCTCTAAATATAGGCGTTAGTGTTTATTTTTTTGTGTAACTTAGTGTTTGTTATTTTTTGTAACTTAGTTGTTAGTTTTTGGTAACTTTGTAATTTTTAGTGTATATTTAAATTATTTGAGTAGGGTTAGGTGTTTAAATATAGACTATAGTTATTTTAATTTGTAGTTTTATGTAATTTTAGTATAAAAGTTAGGGTAGGTTAATTATTAATTTAATATAGTTTATTGAAATTTTATTATAATAGTTAGAATGGGTTAATTAATAGTTTAATATAGTTTAATTTAAATCTAAAGGTAAGTTTAAATTTATTATAAGATAGGGATGAATTAATATTTAATATAAAGTTAGCGGGTTGTTAGGTTTAGTGGTTCATAGGTTAATTTAGTTTATGGCGATGTGGGGGGCTGGCTGTTTAGGAGTTAATACATTTATTTAGTTGCGGTGGGGTCCGGGAGTGGTGGGATAGGGTTTAATAACTTTATTAGAGTGGCGGCGGTGTAGGGGGCAGCAGATAAGGGTTTAATAACATAATGTAGGTGGCGGTGGTATAGGGGGTGGCAGATAAGGGGGTATTAACATAATGTAGGTGGCGGTGGGCTCCGGGAGTGGAGGAGTAGGGGTTAATAACTTTATTAGAGTGGCGGCGGGGTCTGGGAGCAGCGGGATAGGGATTAATAACTTTATTGAGTTTTGGCGGGGTCCGGGAGCGGTGGGATAGGGGTTAAACAGTTTAGTATAGTGTGGGTGTTTAGTGACAGGGTACAAATAAAGCTGGGAAAAAGTCGAAGAGCAGTGAGATCGATGACTGTTAGTTAACAACAGTCCGCTGCTCATCGCCCCTTGGTGCGCGGCTTTTTGACAGCTTTTTTGTTAAATATGGAGAACATATTCAGGTCCGCGGCAGCGAAGTTAGGCGATGTCAAGCGAGCGTATTGGTGCCGGCGAATGCAGCATAGTTGACGGCTTGATAAGTAGGCCACTTTATCTTCATTTTTCTTTCTCATTTCTCTCTCATCTCTTTCTTTAGTTTGCTTTCTCTCTCCCATCTCTTTCTTTAGTTTGCTTTCTCTCTCTCTTTCTATCTCTCATCTCTTTCTTTAGTTTGTTTTCTCTCTCATCTCTTTCTTTATTTTGCTTTATCTCTCTCTCTCTTTCTCTCTCTCATCTCTTTCTTTAGTTTGCTTTCTCTCTCTCATCTCTTTCTTTATTTTGCTTTATCTCTCTCTCTCTTTCTCTCTCTCATCTCTTTCTTTAGTTTGCTTTCTCTCTCTCATCTCTTTCTTTATTTTGCTTTATCTCTCTCTCTCTCATCTCTTTCTTTAGTTTGCTTTCTCTCTCTCATCTCTTTCTTTAGTTTGCTATCTCTCTCTCATCTCTTTCTTTAGTTTGCTATCTCTCTCTCATCTCTTTCTTTAGTTTGCTATCTCTCTCTCATCTCTTTCTTTAGTTTGCTATCTCTCTCTCATCTCTTTCTTTAGTTTGCTATCTCTCTCTCATCTCTTTCTTTAGTTTGCTATCTCTCTCTCATCTCTTTCTTTAGTTTGCTATCTCTCTCTCTCATCTCTTTCTTTAGTTTGCTATCTCTCTCTCATCTCTTTCTTTAGTTTGCTATCTCTCTCTCATCTCTTTCTTTAGTTTGCTTTCTCTCTCCCATCTCTTTCTTTAGTTTGCTTTCTCTCTCTCATCTCTTTCTTTAGTTTGCTTTCTCTCTCTCTCATCTCTTTCTTTAGTTTGCTTTCTCTCTCTCATCTCTTTCTTTAGTTTGCTTTCTCTCTCTCATCTCTTTCTTTAGTTTGCTATCTCTCTCTCATCTCTTTCTTTAGTTTGCTATCTCTCTCTCATCTCTTTCTTTAGTTTGCTATCTCTCTCCCATCTCTTTCTTTAGTTTGCTTTCTCTCTCTCATCTCTTTCTTTAGTTTGCTTTCTCTCTCTCATCTCTTTCTTTAGTTTGCTATCTCTCTCTCATCTCTTTCTTTAGTTTGCTATCTCTCTCTCATCTCTTTCTTTAGTTTGCTATCTCTCTCCCATCTCTTTCTTTAGTTTGCTATCTCTCTCCCATCTCTTTCTTTAGTTTGCTATCTCTCTCTCATCTCTTTCTTTAGTTTGCTTTCTCTCTCTCTCATCTCTTTCTTTAGTTTGCTATCTCTCTCTCATCTCTTTCTTTAGTTTGCTTTCTCTCTCTCATCTCTTTCTTTAGTTTGCTTTCTCTCTCCCATCTCTTTCTTTAGTTTGCTTTCTCTCTCTCATCTCTTTCTTTAGTTTGCTTTCTCTCTCTCTCATCTCTTTCTTTAGTTTGCTATCTCTCTCTCATCTCTTTCTTTAGTTTGCTATCTCTCTCTCATCTCTTTCTTTAGTTTGCTTTCTCTCTCCCATCTCTTTCTTTAGTTTGCTTTCTCTCTCTCATCTCTTTCTTTAGTTTGCTTTCTCTCTCTCTCATCTCTTTCTTTAGTTTGCTTTCTCTCTCTCTCATCTCTTTCTTTAGTTTGCTTTCTCTCTCTCTCATCTCTTTCTTTAGTTTGCTTTCTCTCTCTCTCATCTCTTTCTTTAGTTTGCTTTCTCTCTCTCATCTCTTTCTTTAGTTTGCTATCTCTCTCTCATCTCTTTCTTTAGTTTGCTATCTCTCTCTCATCTCTTTCTTTAGTTTGCTTTCTCTCTCTCTCATCTCTTTCTTTAGTTTGCTTTCTCTCTCTCATCTCTTTCTTTAGTTTGCTTTCTCTCTCTCATCTCTTTCTTTAGTTTGCTATCTCTCTCTCATCTCTTTCTTTAGTTTGCTTTCTCTCTCTCATCTCTTTCTTTAGTTTGCTATCTCTCTCTCATCTCTTTCTTTAGTTTGCTATCTCTCTCTCATCTCTTTCTTTAGTTTGCTTTCTCTCTCTCATCTCTTTCTTTAGTTTGCTATCTCTCTCTCATCTCTTTCTTTAGTTTGCTTTCTCTCTCTCTCATCTCTTTCTTTAGTTTGCTATCTCTCTCTCTCATCTCTTTCTTTAGTTTGCTATCTCTCTCTCATCTCTTTCTTTAGTTTGCTATCTCTCTCCCATCTCTTTCTTTAGTTTGCTTTCTCTCTCTCATCTCTTTCTTTAGTTTGCTTTCTCTCTCTCATCTCTTTCTTTAGTTTGCTTTCTCTCTCTCATCTCTTTCTTTAGTTTGCTTTCTCTCTCTCATCTCTTTCTTTAGTTTGCTTTCTCTCTCTCATCTCTTTCTTTAGTTTGCTATCTCTCTCTCATCTCTTTCTTTAGTTTGCTATCTCTCTCTCATCTCTTTCTTTAGTTTGCTTTCTCTCTCTCATCTCTTTCTTTAGTTTGCTATCTCTCTCTCATCTCTTTCTTTAGTTTGCTTTCTCTCTCTCTCATCTCTTTCTTTAGTTTGCTATCTCTCTCTCTCATCTCTTTCTTTAGTTTGCTATCTCTCTCTCATCTCTTTCTTTAGTTTGCTATCTCTCTCTCATCTCTTTCTTTAGTTTGCTTTCTCTCTCTCATCTCTTTCTTTAGTTTGCTATCTCTCTCTCATCTCTTTCTTTAGTTTGCTATCTCTCTCCTCATCTCTTTCTTTAGTTTGCTATCTCTCTCCCATCTCTTTCTTTAGTTTGCTATCTCTCTCCCATCTCTTCTTTAGTTTGCTATCTCTCTCTCATCTCTTTCTTTAGTTTGCTTTCTCTCTCTCTCATCTCTTTCTTTAGTTTGCTATCTCTCTCTCATCTCTTTCTTTAGTTTGCTTTCTCTCTCTCATCTCTTTCTTTAGTTTGCTTTCTCTCTCTCATCTCTTTCTTTAGTTTGCTTTCTCTCTCTCATCTCTTTCTTTAGTTTGCTTTCTCTCTCTCTCATCTCTTTCTTTAGTTTGCTATCTCTCTCTCATCTCTTTCTTTAGTTTGCTATCTCTCTCTCATCTCTTTCTTTAGTTTGCTTTCTCTCTCCCATCTCTTTCTTTAGTTTGCTTTCTCTCTCTCATCTCTTTCTTTAGTTTGCTTTCTCTCTCTCTCATCTCTTTCTTTAGTTTGCTTTCTCTCTCTCTCATCTCTTTCTTTAGTTTGCTTTCTCTCTCTCTCATCTCTTTCTTTAGTTTGCTTTCTCTCTCTCTCATCTCTTTCTTTAGTTTGCTTTCTCTCTCTCATCTCTTTCTTTAGTTTGCTATCTCTCTCTCATCTCTTTCTTTAGTTTGCTATCTCTCTCTCATCTCTTTCTTTAGTTTGCTTTCTCTCTCTCTCATCTCTTTCTTTAGTTTGCTTTCTCTCTCTCATCTCTTTCTTTAGTTTGCTTTCTCTCTCTCATCTCTTTCTTTAGTTTGCTATCTCTCTCTCATCTCTTTCTTTAGTTTGCTTTCTCTCTCTCATCTCTTTCTTTAGTTTGCTATCTCTCTCTCATCTCTTTCTTTAGTTTGCTATCTCTCTCTCATCTCTTTCTTTAGTTTGCTTTCTCTCTCTCATCTCTTTCTTTAGTTTGCTATCTCTCTCTCATCTCTTTCTTTAGTTTGCTTTCTCTCTCTCTCATCTCTTTCTTTAGTTTGCTATCTCTCTCTCTCATCTCTTTCTTTAGTTTGCTATCTCTCTCTCATCTCTTTCTTTAGTTTGCTATCTCTCTCCCATCTCTTTCTTTAGTTTGCTTTCTCTCTCTCATCTCTTTCTTTAGTTTGCTTTCTCTCTCTCATCTCTTTCTTTAGTTTGCTTTCTCTCTCTCATCTCTTTCTTTAGTTTGCTTTCTCTCTCTCATCTCTTTCTTTAGTTTGCTTTCTCTCTCTCATCTCTTTCTTTAGTTTGCTATCTCTCTCTCATCTCTTTCTTTAGTTTGCTATCTCTCTCTCATCTCTTTCTTTAGTTTGCTTTCTCTCTCTCATCTCTTTCTTTAGTTTGCTATCTCTCTCTCATCTCTTTCTTTAGTTTGCTTTCTCTCTCTCTCATCTCTTTCTTTAGTTTGCTATCTCTCTCTCATCTCTTTCTTTAGTTTGCTATCTCTCTCTCATCTCTTTCTTTAGTTTGCTATCTCTCTCTCCATCTCTTTCTTTAGTTTGCTTTCTCTCTCTCATCTCTTTCTTTAGTTTGCTTTCTCTCTCTCATCTCTTTCTTTAGTTTGCTTTCTCTCTCTCATCTCTTTCTTTAGTTTGCTATCTCTCTCTCTCTCATCTCTTTCTTTAGTTTGCTTTCTCTCTCTCTCATCTCTTTCTTTAGTTTGCTTTCTCTCTCTCATCTCTTTCTTTAGTTTGCTTTCTCTCTCTCTCATCTCTTTCTTTAGTTTGCTTTCTCTCTCTCCCATCTCTTTCTTTAGTTTGCTTTCTCTCTCTCATCTCTTTCTTTAGTTTGCTTTCTCTCTCTCATCTCTTTCTTTAGTTTGCTATCTCTCTCTCATCTCTTTCTTTAGGTTTGCTATCTCTCTCTCATCTCTTTCTTTAGTTTGCTATCTCTCTCCCATCTCTTTCTTTAGTTGCTATCTCTCTCTCATCCTTTCTTTAGTTTGTCTTTCCTGCTGCTCATCTCGCTATTCTTTTAGTTTGCTTTCTCTCTCTCATCTCTTTCTTTAGTTTGCTTTCTCCTCTCTCATCTCTTTCTTTAGTTTGCTTTCTCTCTCTCATCTCTTTCTTTAGTTTGCTTTCTCTCTCTCATCTCTTTCTTTAGTTTGCTTTCTCTCTCTCATCTCTTTCTTTAGTTTGCTATCTCTCTCTCATCTCTTCTTTAGTTTGCTATCTCTCTCTCATCTCTTCTTTAGTTTGCTATTCTCTCTCTCATCTCTTTCTTTAGTTTGTTGCTATCTCTCTCCCATCTCTTTCTTTAGTTTGCTTTCCTCTCTCTCATCTCTTTCTTTAGTTTGCTTTCTCTCTCCCATCTCTTTCTTTAGTTTGTCTATCTCTCTCTCATCTCCTTTCTTTAGTTTGCTATCTCTCTCCCATCTCTTTCTTTAGTTTGCTATCTCTCTCTCATCTCTTTCTTTAGTTTGCTATCTCTCTCCCATCTCTTTCTTTAGTTTGCTTTCTCTCTCTCATCTCTTTCTTTAGTTTGCTTTCTCTCTCTCATCTCTTTCTTTAGTTTGCTATCTCTCTCTCATCTCTTTCTTTAGTTTGCTTTCTCTCTCTCATCTCTTTCTTTAGTTTGCTTTCTCTCTCTCTCATCTCTTTCTTTAGTTTGCTTTCTCTCTCCCATCTCTTTCTTTAGTTTGCTTTCTCTCTCTCTCATCTCTTTCTTTAGTTTGCTATCTCTCTCTCATCTCTTTCTTTAGTTTGCTATCTCTCTCTCATCTCTTTCTTTAGTTTGCTATCTCTCTCTCATCTCTTTCTTTAGTTTGCTATCTCTCTCTCATCTCTTTCTTTAGTTTGCTATCTCTCTCTCATCTCTTTCTTTAGTTTGCTTTCTCTCTCTCTCATCTCTTTCTTTAGTTTGCTATCTCTCTCTCATCTCTTTCTTTAGTTTGCTTTCTCTCTCTCTCATCTCTTTCTTTAGTTTGCTATCTCTCTCTCATCTCTTTCTTTAGTTTGCTATCTCTCTCTCATCTCTTTCTTTAGTTTGCTTTATCTCTCTCTCATCTCTTTCTTTAGTTTGCTTTCTCTCTCTCTCATCTCTTTCTTTAGTTTGCTTTCTCTCTCCCATCTCTTTCTTTAGTTTGCTTCTCTCTCTCTCATCTCTTTCTTTAGTTTGCTTTCTCTCTCTCATCTCTTTCTTTAGTTTGCTTTCTCTCTCTCTCATCTCTTTCTTTAGTTTGCTTTCTCTCTCTCTCATCTCTTTATTATGTTTTGTCTCTCTTTCTCTCACTCTCTCTCTCTCTCTCTCTCTCTCATCTCTTTCTTTAGTTTGCTTTCTCTCTCTCTCATCTCTTTCTTTAGTTTGCTATCTCTCTCTCATCTCTTTCTTTAGTTTGCTATCTCTCTCTCATCTCTTTCTTTAGTTTGCTTTCTCTCTCTCTCATCTCTTTCTTTAGTTTGCTATCTCTCTCTCATCTCTTTCTTTAGTTTGCTATCTCTCTCTCATCTCTTTCTTTAGTTTGCTTTCTCTCTCTTTCATCTCTTTCTTTAGTTTGCTATCTCTCTCTCATCTCTTTCTTTAGTTTGCTTTATCTCTCTCTTATCTCTTTCTTTAGTTTGCTTTCTCTCTCTCTCATCTCTTTCTTTAGTTTGCTATCTCTCTCTCATCTCTTTCTTTAGTTTGCTATCTCTCTCTCATCTCTTTCTTTAGTTTGCTTTCTCTCTCTTCATCTCTTTCTTTAGTTTGCTATCTCTCTCTCATCTCTTTCTTTAGTTTGCTATCTCTCTCTCATCTCTTTCTTTAGTTTGCTTTCTCTCTCTCATCTCTTTCTTTAGTTTGCTTTCTCTCTCTCATCTCTTTCTTTAGTTTGCTTTCTCTCTCCTCATCTCTTTCTTTAGTTTGCTTTCTCTCTCTCATCTCTTTCTTTAGTTTGCTTTCTCTCTCTCATCTCTTTCTTTAGTTTGCTTTCTCTCTCTCATCTCTTTCTTTAGTTTGCTTTCTCTCTCTCATCTCTTTCTTTAGTTTGCTTTCTCTCTCTCTCATCTCTTTCTTTAGTTTTGCTTTCTCTCTCTCATCTCTTTCTTTAGTTTGCTTTCTCTCTCTCATCTCTTTCTTTAGTTTGCTTTCTCTTCTCTCATCTCTTTCTTTAGTTTGCTATCTCTCTCTCTCATCTCTTTATTATGTTTCTGTCTCTCTTTCTCTCACTCTCTCTCTCTCTCTCTCTCTCTCTCTCTCATCTCTTTCTTTAGTTTGCTTTCTCTCTCTCTCATCTCTTTCTTTAGTTTGCTATCTCTCTCTCATCTCTTTCTTTAGTTTGCTATCTCTCTCTCATCTCTTTCTTTAGTTTGCTTTCTCTCTCTTTCATCTCTTTCTTTAGTTTGCTATCTCTCTCTCATCTCTTTCTTTAGTTTGCTATCTCTCTCTCATCTCTTTCTTTAGTTTGCTTTCTCTCTCTTCATCTCTTTCTTTAGTTTGCTTATCTCTCTCTCATCTCTTTCTTTAGTTTGCTTTCTCTCTCTCTCATCTCTTTCTTTAGTTTGCTTTCTCTCTCTCTCATCTCTTTCTTTAGTTTGCTATCTCTCTCTCATCTCTTTCTTTAGTTTGCTTTTCTCTCTCTCTCATCTCTTCTTTAGTTTGCTATCTCTCTCTCATCTCTTTCTTTAGTTTGCTATCTCTCTCTCATCTCTTTCTTTAGTTTGCTTTCTCTCTCTCATCTCTTTCTTTAGTTTTGCTTTCCTCTCTCTCATCTCTTTCTTTAGTTTGCTATCTCTCTCTCATCTCTTTCTTTAGTTTGCTTTCCTCTCTCTCATCTCTTCTTTAGTTTGCTATCTCTCTCTCCATCTCTTTCTTTAGTTTGCTTTCTCTCTCTCTCATCTCTTTCTTTAGTTTGCTTTCTCTCTCTCTCATCTCTTTCTTTAGTTTGCTTTCTCTCTCTCTCATCTCTTTCTTTAGTTTGCTTTCTCTCTCATCTCTTTCTTTAGTTTGCTTTCTCTCTCTCTCATCTCTTTATTATGTTTTGTCTCTCTTTCTCTCACTCTCTCTCTCTCTCTCTCTCTCTCTCTCATCTCTTTCTTTAGTTTGCTATCTCTCTCTCATCTCTTTCTTTAGTTTGCTTTCTCTCTCTCTCATCTCTTTCTTTAGTTTGCTATCTCTCTCTCATCTCTTTCTTTAGTTTGCTTTCTCTCTCTCTCATCTCTTTCTTTAGTTTGCTATCTCTCTCTCATCTCTTTCTTTAGTTTGCTATCTCTATCTCATCTCTTTCTTTAGCTTTGCTATTCTCTCTCATCTCTTTCTTTAGTTTGCTTTATCTCTCTCTTATCTCTTTCTTTAGTTTGCTTTCTCTCTCTCTCATCTCTTTCTTTAGTTTGCTATCTCTCTCTCATCTCTTTCTTTAGTTTGCTATCTCTCTCTCATCTCTTTCTTTAGTTTGCTTTCTCTCTCTTTCATCTCTTTCTTTAGTTTGCTATCTCTCTCTCATCTCTTTCTTTAGTTTGCTATCTCTCTCTCATCTCTTTCTTTAGTTTGCTTTCTCTCTCTCATCTCTTTCTTTAGTTTGCTTTCTCTCTCTCATCTCTTTCTTTAGTTTGCTTTCTCTCTCCCATCTCTTTCTTTAGTTTGCTTTCTCTCTCTCATCTCTTTCTTTAGTTTGCTTTCTCTCTCTCTCATCTCTTTCTTTAGTTTGCTTTCTCTCTCTCTCATCTCTTTCTTTAGTTTGCTTTCTCTCTCTCATCTCTTTCTTTAGTTGCTTTCCTCTCTCTCATCTCTTTCTTTAGTTTGGCTTTCTTCTCTCTCATCTCTTTCTTTAGTTTGCTTTCTCTCTCTCTCATCTCTTTCTTTATGTTTTTGTCTCTCTTTCTCTCATCTCTCTCTCTCTCTTCTTCTCTCTCTCTTCTCTCTCTCTCTCTCTCTCTCATCTCTTTCTTTAGTTTGCTTTCTCTCTCTCTCATCTCTTTCTTTAGTTTGCTATCTCTCTCTCATCTCTTTCTTTAGTTTGCTATCTCTCTCTCATCTCTTTCTTTAGTTTGCTTTCTCTCTCTTCATCTCTTTCTTTAGTTTGCTATCTCTCTCTCATCTCTTTCTTTAGTTTGCTATCTCTCTCTTATCTCTTTCTTTAGTTTGCTTTCTCTCTCTCTCATCTCTTTCTTTAGTTTGCTATCTCTCTCTCATCTCTTTCTTTAGTTTGCTATCTCTCTCTCATCTCTTTCTTTAGTTTGCTATCTCTCTCTCATCTCTTTCTTTAGTTTGCTATCTCTCTTCGTCATCTCTTTCTTTAGTTTGCTATCTCTCTCTCATCTCTTTCTTTAGTTTGCTATCTCTCTCTCATCTCTTTCTTTAGTTTGCTATCTCTCTCTCATCTCTTTCTTTAGTTTGCTATCTCTCTCTCATCTCTTTCTTTAGTTTGCTTTCTCTCTCTCATCTCTTTCTTTAGTTTGCTTTCTCTCTCTCTCATCTCTTTCTTTAGTTTGCTATCTCTCTCTATCATCTCTTTCTTTAGTTTGCTTTCTCTCTCTCTCATCTCTTTCTTTAGTTTGCTTTCTCTCTCTCTCATCTCTTTCTTTAGTTTGCTTTCTCTCTCTCTCATCTCTTTCTTTAGTTTGCTTTCTCTCTCTCATCTCTTTCTTTAGTTTGCTTTCTCTCTCTCTCATCTCTTTATTATGTTTTGTCTCTCTTTCTCTCACTCTCTCTCTCTCTCTCTCTCTCTCTCATCTCTTTCTTTAGTTTGCTTTCTCTCTCTCTCATCTCTTTCTTTAGTTTGCTATCTCTCTCTCATCTCTTTCTTTAGTTTGCTATCTCTCTCTCATCTCTTTCTTTAGTTTGCTTTCTCTCTCT